>NC_135316.1:53821017-54121017 GCF_048772815.1 Callospermophilus lateralis
TAAAGGAAGTAACAATATAAACTATAGTTGATAGTCTATTCAATTATTTTTCTCTCTAGGAATCAACAATGGTCACTTACATACTAGTAATATAATTAGTATATATAGGAAAACTTTTTTAACCCTTAAAAAAGATTATTTATAGGGGCTGGGGATGTGGCTCAAGCAGGGCGCGCTCACCTGGCATGCGTGCGGCCCGGGTTCCATCCTAAGCATACATACAAACAAAGATGTTGTGTCCACCAAAAACTAAAAAATAAATATTAAAATTCTCTCTCTCTCTCTTTATAAAAAAATAAGATTATTTATAGTTATATAACATACTTATTAAGGTAACATGCCATTATACTTGTATTAATGTACTATTGGGACATAGGAATTTGAAAAACTTTTAGAAAATCATCATTCTTAAATTTAAATGCATATTTTGACTAAAACTTTGCCAAGCAGGGTTTAATGTTATGTGTGAATGTACATGTATTTGTATATATATTATATATTTAAAACTTTCAGTTCATTATTATGTTTCATTTGTAAAACAATTTTCTCAATACACATATCAGGGGTGCATGGCAGTATTTAATATCTCCAATCCACTATAGAGTATTGATTTTTTACTCTCGTGATTGTGTGGCTCACTGAGCATTTTTATTTGCCTCCTCTGCCCAACATCTGGAAAAAACATTGTACTGCATATTAATAGCCTAGGAAAAGATCAAAATTTAAATATAGTTTTTACTAAATGCATATTGTTTTTGCATTGTCATAAAGTCAAAATGTGTAAATCTACCCTAAGATGATGTAGACCCAAAGCCAGTGGAAGATGATGGAGGTCAGTTGGTAAGGCCAGGCTTCTAAAGTTAAGAGAGTGGCAGAATGCTTCCTCTCAAAATCAATCTGCATTCTTAATCAGATATGTTAGAATATAAAAGAGGGAAGAAGTCAGATAGGAAGACAAAATAATGAGGGAAAAAAGGATAATAAAATAATCACTTTGAAGTTATGTCTTGTCCTTCCATGTCAAATTTAATAATGAAATGATAGTTTTACTCTTGATTTTACTGTTTGAGTCATTCTACAGGATTTTTCCTGGTTACCTGTTCAGATACTGGTATTTAACTCATACTTAATATAAGAGTACTTTAAGATATAGTTTCTTTTTTTTTCCTCCGTTTTCAGCTTCAATCAATGTTTTATAGAAGATTGTATAAGCTCACTAGGAAAAGCAAATGATTTTATACCCTCATCTCTTGCTGAGATGCATTAAGGGCTGTCTGGGCTAGTACATTTCCTTATATCAAAGGCTTTTCATTTCTGCTGGGGGTTGAACTGTTGATTGAAACTAAGAAGGAATTTCACTATTAAGAAGACCAAAAGGAACCAAATGTAGCTGAGTTTCCATGATTGCCCTTTGTACAGTTAGGATTATTTCCTGATTTCAAAGAATCTCTCTCACTATAACTTATTTGATTTCTTGAAACATGTTTACTATCTTGGTTGAATGACTGCAAAAATATTATCTGAAACTTAAAAATAGCAGGCAGCACATGTTTTAGCTCTCTCTGATAGAAGCAAATAGATTTTTCTCCCAGCAGATTTTTTTTTTGCTATTTTCCTTTTATTTATTATCATACATTTAATACATACTCTAACTTGCCTTTGTTAGCCCACAATTAAATCTCTGTCCCAATTCCTTTGATGTGGTATTATCAAAACTGCATGTGATTTTACACATATTACCCAGATAGGTCTGGACATGGAATTTCAAAGATTTTCTTTTTACACTAAGATTTTAACCTGTCCTCATAACTCAGTCTCTTTAATCCTAGGATTAACCTAGCTACAGTTCTATAGATCTTCTCTTTAAAATGTTGCAATGTCTTTTTGCTGTGTAGTGAAAGGAACTAACACAGGACTCCAATTAAGACCTGACCCTTTCAATGTGAAATGTCCCATTCACTCCGTATCTCAGACATCTGTGTCAACCATACATCCACATTCACTGCACACAGTGAACAGCTATTTTTCTGGGGATGTGTTTGGAGTACTGTCGTTCTGATCCATCAAAAATATACTTCTATAATGGCTTCTCACAAAACGCTGTGAATTTCCAGCATTAGATCACATCTCAAACACACCATTTTCTAGGACTCAAATTTGTGTCTATTTTGTAATGAAAAATTCCTCTCTAAAGAGTCAATAACTAAATTTCCCACTTTTATATTTTGTTTTCTTTTTTACTGGCTAACAAGAAAAAAAGAAAGGAGATTATTCAGCCAAACATTACCAGTTAGAAGCTAATTGCAGTGTAATAAAAAAATGATTGAGCATAACTGACTATGATGAGCTTCACACCATGAGAAAGTAGTAGGAATTTTTCCTTGTAACCCGAACTGTTAGAACCTTTAATAACTCAGATATAATGTCACTAAAGGATTTTATTTTAGTAATTGAAAATATGTTGAGCTTAATTAGTTATTGTGTAAATATATAGTCAAGATTATGATATAATTGTGTTTTACTTTGTTCTTTGCAACATTAGACTTTGTTGAATATTCAGGTTTCAAATTTTAAGGTGGTTTTCACTCACTTTGTTTCAATTATTATGTATTAAAAAAATTCTAGTAAGTAAATTATCTTTGACTTAGCTGACCATGCTTTCCACTTTTGTTTTATTAAATTTTGTAAACTTTCTGTATCTTTAAAGGACTATAATAAGAGTCAAATTGATTAAAAAGAACACAATACTGATCACACATACAGATTTAATTGGGCAAAAATATTAAACTATTTAGAGTCAAGAAATGCAAAATCAATTTTTATCTTCAATGTTTTTTAAAGACATAAGAAAAGTTCTTTTAAAACCTTTGGACAGATTCCACTGACATAGAATCAATATCTGGTAATTATTTCTAGTTATGTGTCTTAAAGCATTAACAGTTTATTATAAACACAGTGTAGTTTATAAGCTTAATATTGGGTGCAAATTTCCCAGGTTATTAGTTATGTTGACTCCGAGTACATAGATTCAAGCAGAGTTATGTTGCAAAATGTTTTTAGTCAACTTTTTTATTACTGTGACCAAAAGACCTGGCAAGAACAAAGTAGGGGGTGGAATTTGGCTCACATTTCTGAGGTCTCAGTCTGACAACTGACACAGACTAACAATTACCTAATTCTGGGCTGGAGGTAAGACAGAACAGGAAAGAAGGGTATGGTGGAGGAAAGCAGCTCAGGACATGGTAATTAGGAGGCAGAGAGAGAGAACTCTGATCACCAGAGACAAAATATAAACCACAAAGGCAAATCACCAGTGACATACCTCCTCCAGCCACATCCTACTGGCCTACACCTATCAACCAATTAATCCTTATCAGTGGATTAATCCTCTGATTAAGTCACAACTCATAATCAACTCATCTCTGAAAAATGGTTACATTGTCTCATACATGAGCTTTTGGGGAAACTTCAGGCCTAAACCATAGCAAAATATTATCAAACAATTTTTTCATTTATTAAAAAAAATTTATCTTGCAACTTAAAAAAATATATTACTACCTTCCCAACAATTTGAAGGCAGTACTCAGAAAAATCACATTTCATAAAATTCATTAAATATTTGTGAATATAAAGGATATTACTTTTATAATTATAAAACTGGTAGCTATTATAGAAAACAATGCTTTTCAACTAAGTGAAAGACAATTGTCATGATCATAAATTTATGAACAAATTAAAATGTTTAAAACAGAAATGTTAACATTATTATGTTAAATTCTAAATTGTAGTTTTATTTTAGGTAATTTTTAGTTTCCACTCCCAACTGGTTATAAAAGTATTTGTTTATTTAAATATAACTTTAAATATATAAATATAACAGAATGTTAGAATGATAAAGGATTCTTTTTTTTAAGGATCCACACATTAAGATGAAAAAGTTCTAACTTTTAACTGACTTGATGATTTTAATATTTCTGAGTGTGAAAGGTAACAGATGTCATTTCATTAAATACAAACATATTATTTCTTGATCTACAGTTAAGAAATCTTATATTTCCAAAGAAAATCACAATGAAACTTTAATGCCTCTCCTTAAAGTACAGCACAAGAATTTGGCAACATTCTTTTCATATGTAGCATGTAGAATTTATAATAAGCCTCATAGATCCGAGTTTCTAGCCTTTTGATAATTCTAATTTGTTCCAGGTATACCTCATTTTGGGTCATTTAATTCACTCTTCAAAAAATCCAATAATACATATTTTAACCAAGTCACTATACATTGGAATAAACTTATGAGTTGATAGATATTATTTTACAAGGAACTCTTTAGTTATATTCTCTTTCAGGTTTCCCAATGTGAATTTTGCCTGTAATATAAGGATTAAGTGGTGAATTACCAATTTTATCAAATATTAGTTATTCTTTTTTTGCCCTAAGTTATCAGCTAGATCACTGAATAAAATTTTGCAAATTGACTTTCTGTTTCAAATGAAGACAGAAAGTCATGTGAAACAAACATGCATACAAACATAATATGCATTCATATATATACACACTTCATGTGAACTAAGAGCATGTTTTCCAAAAGCTATTAGTTTTGAGTAGTATAATTATTTTTCCTTTCACTGAGAAATCCTTTATTTTTAAGTGCTTGGGTAAGCTTATAGGATATCTTCACAATATACAATATCTGACTTACTACTATAACATTTTGTTTTGTACAAGGTTATTCCTAGAAATTGGCATCAGAAAACTTACCAAACCTTTGAAATAAACATGAAAAAGAAAGAAAAATATATCTATCTTATTCATGCCTGTGAATATTCATATTTATATATATGTATACATATTTATATGTATTTACATAGATACAAGAAATTTATGTGTGTGTATATATACACACATATATAGTCATGGTTTAACATCAACTTTCAAGTAACTTTCTATAGTAAAATAAATTTTTCTCCCTTGAAACCCAAGTTAGATATTGGAAAAAGACAAACAAAAAGATAGTTTTTTTTATTATTAAAATGATCTTCTTTTCTCCACCACCACCTTTATTGAGATATAGTTGGTAAATGTGAATCATATGCATTCAAAGTGTAAAACATAATGTTTTGATATACATATACATTGTCAAATGATGACCACAATCATTGAGTGCTCCAATTCTTTCTAATACACTGATATTATCTGAAGTTCAAGTATGACAAGATCAAGAATTCTTATTTTATTTTTCTGTTAATATAACAAACTTTCAGTGGACTTCTCATTATAGATCTACAACTCTTATTTCCAGTTCTCACAAAAATCGTTTTCAAAATATCTTCTCTCTAATGCATAACATTCTTGGCAAGAAAAAAAAAATAAGTCTTATTAACAGAAAGCAAAATAATTTCTTTCCTTGTGAAAGCTTTCAAACAGTTCAAACAATTTAAACCCATAACTTCATTTCCTGTGCCTCTGAGCTACACTATGTAGAAGTCAGTCCTGGTAAGTTATAATTAGACATGTAGGATAATTCTAATGATGTCTTACAACTGATGAAATCAGTCTCAGCCCTGTCTACCACCTGATTACCATGGAAACCATTGCTGGCCAACCAAGTAATTCTGATCAAAAGGAATTATTATTAATCCTCCTAGTATATGTTGGATAGGGATTTGCACAGCTTTTGTTAAAGTTTCTTGTGGAAGCTGAAAGGTCCAGCAAGGGTAAATATTAATTCTTAATGTGCTGGAGAGCAAGAATGGCTTAGTCTCTGTGGGGCACAACTGGCTCTCAGTAAATCAGATATTAACAGATTATGGGATCAGCCTTGCACTACCCAGGGATTAGAGATAAACAGGTGAATTTGTAGAGGAGGAAAATAATTTCTAAAGCTGACTTAACCAAGTCATTGCCTTGTCAAATTGAAATTTAAACAAGAAAGAAAGAATGTGCATGGAATTTCAAAATTTTTAAACAACATTTATAGTAATCTCCAGGAAATCAGCTGATAACATTGAACAAGCATTTTTCCTTCTTTGCATTTGTATTAATGTGAGATGCTGAAAATGATGACCAAATCTGATGAAAGTCATGCTGTAGTATAGGGTCTTTTCTACTTACTTTATCTGTATATTTATCCAAGCTATTGCTTAAGATTTCAAAATTGTGAAATCAGAGGACATAATAAATATTGCCAGAACTGAAGACAAACTGTGTGTGTGTGTGTGTGTGTGTGTGTGTGTGTGTGTGTGTGTACGCGTGCGTGTTCTGTGTATTGAACCCAGGACTTCACACCCAATAAGCACATAGTCTACCACTAAGCTACACCCTCAGCCCCTGAAGATAGATTCTTATACTAAAAAAGGAACATGCAAAATCATGTCATGTAACATTGTTTTCCCAGCATGCAGATTAGAATTTATGATAAAAAGAAAAAAATTCATCATTATCAGTTATATTAAGATTTTTTCCCAATTAATCAGGAACATTTAAAAATTCTTTTGTTGTGTTAGTTTTCTGGTAATATAATGAGAGTAAAAAATCAAGCAAGATTAACAGGAACAGGAACAGAAGAACTAATTCATTTAAAGGAATGAAAAGTTAAAACCTTAAACAATGTCATACTTTTTCAAAGATTATGTCAGAATTAAAAAACTACCTCCATTTTTGTCATTAAAGCATAATAGTGCCAGCTAAAATTTTTTTCATCTCCTTGGCCTAGAAATGAATGAAAATGTGCTTTGATGTATTCATGGAGTATGACGCTTTGTCTCAGATAGGTTTATTTTATGAAATATAAGATAAAGCCAACCCAATATTTCCTGAATCTTTCCTTGACCACTCTGACTTTGCATGCCACTTAACATATTTCCTTTCTTTTCAGTTTTTCTGGTATGTTCAGTGAGCCCATTGCTTTGTTCTTGTTTTGGCATTCATAAAAGAGTGAAGGCTGCAATTGGCAATTGTGCCATGTATTTTTGGCTTGCCCTGATGAAACATGTTAGTTTCTGCAGCTGTGTAAACTGAAAAAAGAGATCTCATGTAGATATGCCTGGAATTAAGAACTACCATTTACATTCTCTGCTAACTTATTAAAGCTAATCATGAAGGTAAATTGTGCCTTATTTTTTTAAATTTTATTCATGTATTTATGTATTTATTTATTTATAAATTTTAGCCAGTGGTTAGGTACCAAAAACCTGAAAAGAAATAATATTATATACGTGCACAGATTCACTTCTATATGGTTTGGGTGTTCAACAAGTTTCAAAACTGAATTGATCATTTATTAATAAATTAATATTCTTTCCTAATAAGATCATTTTTAAAGCTCATGTCAAAAAGATTTAAAGAAAATAAGACTAAAATACTACAAGCTAAAGGTGAATTTATACTTTTAATCAATGAGTATTTCTAATTCTGGAATCACAATTTTTTTATTTCAAATAGCTACATACATATTAATCATTTAATCTTATCATTTGGATTTACTTGTTATCAAAATAGATTTATTCTATTATGTCATTTTTCAATGGGAAAAAAATTCTGGTCCACAGTAATATTATCAATAGGAAAAATTAGTGTTGTACATTTTTCCAACTAATTAATCAAAGTAATAATGACCTTTGCCTGAAACTTCTGTGGTTTTATATAAGTGGGAAAGTATGTATTGTTTTGTTTTTTTTTTTTTTTTTTTTGGAAGATTAGAGCATGTTGTTTCATCCTTTCTGTGTTCCTATTATTCCTTAAGAGTACATTTATGGTGCCTGCTGCAGTGGCACACACTTGTAAACCTAAAGATTCAGGAGGCTATGGCAGGAGGATCACAAACTGGAGAACAGCCTTTGCAACTTATTGAGAACCTAAGCAGCTTAGCAAGAACCCGACTCAAAATAAAAAATAAAAAGATTCGGGGACATGACTAAGTGAGAAAGTTTCCTCTAGGCTCAATACCCAGTACCAAAAAAAAAAAAAAAAAAGGACATTTCTTTGGATATCCTCATATCCTCCAGAGATTTTTGTAGCCACTTCTAAACATTTATTTATTTTTTACCACACTGTTTGCAAGGTACTTATAAGAGATTCAAAGCCAAGTCACACATGTGGCAGTTTGTTTTTCTGCAGCCATGCTTTCTGTACTAGATGAAACCCCTTATAGAAGCAGGAGGCAGAATCCTCCCCCATACCTTTATGTGGTTAGAAACATTACCTAAAAAATTATGATGTGGATAAAACCAGATAAATTTGTCTAAAAGTCATTCAGTTTAGATTAAGAACACAAGCAGATTATTCTTCCGGAGTAATAAGATTCCAATTTGCTATTTGCATACATAACCTGGCAGCTAGGTGTAATCTCAGTATATATAAAGAAATGGTTTTAAGATTTATAATGGAGAAACCCAGAAACAGTATAGAAGAAATGTAGTACTAAGGAGTCATAAACCATGTACTGTTTTACTCTGTTTTATAGACATCTTAGTAGTTTTCATTATTCACCAACTATTATTCTTATCTTTTCCTAATTTATGAAAATAAAATCCGTAGTGAATATAATAAAATGTGGAACAATATTAATATAAAAGTTCTGCTTAATGGTGATTTTTCTCTTAAAATTATTATAGTAAAGATAATTTATAAGTATTGGAAGCTTTCTCCTTGCATTTACGTATTTAAAATGAACCATTAAAATTAAAATATTTTACACATATATTTTTTGAAAAGCCTTGTAAACATTTTTGAGATTAATTGTACCCATTACAATAGAAGACTTTGTTTTTAACTTAAGATTTTAAGAATTAAACCAAAATTTTTCTGTTTTAATATATTCTCAGGGGTTTTCCTGATAATTTTCCTTCCCAACTTTAAGACAAAAAAACTTACAAGCAAAAACTCAATATCTATGTCCTAAATTTGCTTTGCTTTGAGAAATCAAAATTAATCTATAGCTTTGGTGGGGACTTTTCGAAAACCTTGGCAATTCTCACACGTGTTAACGGATCTTGTTTGTCCATATCCATAGAGAAAGTGCTCCAAATAACACACATCACTTGCTAGCAAAGCAACATCCGAAGAGTAGTTTTAATGTTCTAGAGATGTAAATGGAGTGTATGGCAGAGTGGCAATAAAAAAGCAATTTCATTTAGGAAAACTCATTTCTTAGTGTATATCTTGTGAAGGGATATTGTTTGATTAAAATAAAAGACATTAAAATTCAATAAAGACAGTATGATCATGGTTGAAGGAAGTTGAGTCATTTTAAAGTTAATTATGCTTGTGGTTGCTTCTGTGGCTCTGTAGCTGATATATGTAATGCAGAATCTGTATGTTTCCTTGAATTCATATTATGAAAACAAGATAATGACTCTATGTGTGATGCAGTGGAGGAGCATGTGGGCATGTGGGAGGGAAAATAGAAGAAAACATAGAACATAAGAATATGAGAGCTTCCTTACAGAAACAATTAAATTAATATTAGATAGATTTAGCAAAGCAGCTTATTAATGGAAGAATAGGTGCAAAGGATTTGTCATCCAGATTGTAGAAACCCTGTATAAACCCTAACTTCTTCCATTCGTTCATTTGCTGTGTGCCTTTAGACTTACAACTCATTTTCTCACCTATAAATTAGAGTTGATGATGTTTGCTGTACATAAATCATATTGCAAAAATTATGGAACTAGCATATACATTATAAAATTCATATCATTTCAAAAAGCATTTTGAGTAAGTATGGTATTCATAAATATTATATTTGTTATAGATATCTGTTTAACTCCAGTGCAAAATCTAAATGCCATTTTCAGACATGAAACATGTTAGATGTTAATAATAAATTAAGCAATGATCTAATTTCTTTTTGACCATGGTTACCCATTTTTTCCCAATAAATAAAAATGATACTGACTTTAGCATTGACTTACATGCCTTGTAGATTAAATAAATTAAGTGTAAGAGAAAGTCTCTAAGACATTCTTTCATGATTGAATTACAAAATATTCCCATTCAATTATTACTGCATTTGGCACATGAACATGTATGCTTTCAGCTTGCAAGAGTGAAAAAGACCTCATCATGTAGAGGGAAATCAGTTTCTGCCTAGTGTTTACTGTATAGAGCTACTCATCAATTACATTTTTTGTTTAAAAACACTTATAAATTTTTCTCTTAATATAACTAGGCTTTTTATCCCTTTGATGATGCATGTTCAGTTTAAGGTAACTTTTAAATTCTACAACAAATTTTTTAAGGATAAAGTATGCATTCTCATTAACATACAAACTAAAATGAATTGAACAATGGAATGCAAAAAAAATTTAATCTAACCCTCATTCGCTCTTCTAACACAATAGAAATGTGTTTGCGATTTTAGTGAAACAAAAGAAATTTTAATCTCATGGATTCCATGAACAACTTCAGGGTATGTAGTGAAATTAAAAGAGATGTATGTGTAAAAATTTGTATACTTTATAAGACATGGTGCAGTTTAATGCCATAAATAAATTGTATGAAACAATAGCAAGAATAATCATTTCTTTTTAAAAAATAGATCTAATTAGGATTCATCCATCATAATAAAATTACCAATAATAACAACTTGGGAAGTTTCCATTTATTAAATACTCAGTGTGTGGCAATCTGAATGTTACAAGGATTTATTTTTGTGTTCATTTAGTTGTATTTAAATTTTACATGATATATTGATAAGCATATCCATGGTAAATGATTTTTACATTCAATCTAATAACAGACCTGTTATTTTGAAGTTACCTTTTTTGTTTTTTAATGCAGTAAAAACACCTAAAATCTACTGTATTAGGAAATTTATGGTGTATAATATGTTATTAACCATTAAAGTCCTCACTGCTTAGTTTAGTTTTTACCAGCCAAAATATATTGATATGGGCTGGGGATGTGGCTCAAGCGGTAGTGTGCTTGCCTGGTATGCATGGGGCACTGGGTTCGATCCTCAGCACCACATTAAAAAATAAAATAAAATAAAGATGTTGTGTTCACTGAAAACTAAAAAATAAATATTAAAAAATTCTCTCTCTCTCTAAAAAAATAAAATAAAATATGTTGATATATTATTAACCACATTTTTAGATGAGTAATGTCTATATACTTTAAGCTTTCTTCCCAAGTTCATGAAGATAAGAGGGAACTATTTCAGACAAAACTGAGCTGAATTAAGGAAAATGAATTAAGATAATCCTTGGTTTGAAGACACAGATTTATCCAGGAATAGACAATAGGGATGTTACCAAGGATCAGCAGAATCTACATACTTAAAGTCTAGGAGGAAATGGTTGTTTTATCTTCTTATGAGTTAAAATTTTTGCACAAAATTCTCTGAATAAATGTTTCTTCATTATCTTGAACTTCCACCAGTTAGGCCCAGACTGTCTATATTTTAAGCATTTAGAGCATTTGGGACCAAATGTTTCAGTGTTGGGAAGAATTTAAATCCTTTCTCATCCTCTTTAACTGTTTGTAGATATCTTTGCTTACCAAGTTAGCTTTGGAGCTAGTATGAGGATGGTCTTGCTGCTATAGCAACCTAAATGTTCAGGTGCTAAACAAAATGCCCTTGATTACTTCTTGTGTCATTGTCTAGATTGAGTCAGAGGAGAAATTTCAAGTTGTTACATGATTTGCTAAGTTTTATATTCTTCTATCCTTGATCCTCCAAATTTGTCAGACAAAGAAAGAGACAGGGATTAATTAATATGAGCTTTCACAGATTGAGCTGGAAGGTAATAAATAAGTCTCCTTCATAAACCCCATTGGTCATAACAATCACATACTTGATATACAACAATAAGGGGAAATAAGAAATTTTTTCTTCATCTTTGCTAAGAATAAAAGAGGGCAGTTGTTTTTTGAATAATTAACTAATCTCTGCCACTTTGCCTTGACTTATTTGATGATTCAAATAAGTATCAGCAGTTATTTAACTATCAACAGTTATTAAGCATTCCTTCCCTTGCTAGTGCCTTAATGTGTATGATGCACTGTAGGAATGCCAGAACACTTTTTAAAATAAAATAAATTGAATTATAATATGGTTCTTAAAGGATATCTATATCAATTGTACTTTCACAATTGAAAATAATAAAATAGTGCCCAGATTAAAAAATGCAGTATTTCAACATCTCCAGAATTCCCCATAGAAGTCCCTCTTAGTTGACTTTTTGGACATTATTTTAGTCAACATATGTATGGAATTATTTTAGGTATACATATATAAGAGTGGAATTGTAGGGCATATGACATGCTTTTTTCTCAGTTTCAACAGATACTGCAAAGCCAAGCAGTATTCCAAAAACTGTTTTGCAAATTTATGCTTCCATGAACAGAGATTTCTGTGTGGGCCACATCTTCACCAAAAATTGGTATCCTTTCCTTTTCATTTTAGAGATTTCTATCGACATGAAAACCATTTCATCATGATTTTATTTGTATTTCCTAGATGACTAATATTGTTGAACATATTTTAAGCCTATGAGATTTATGACTTGTGATAAAAATTCCAATTTTTCAGTGTGCTTCTTGACATTTCAAAAGCTGTTTTCTCTTCACGTTTTCAACAATTTGAAATTATAAAAGATACCCATTATTATGAGATCTGCATCCTAGATTCCAACTTTATCATCAAGGGATAATGTGAATTCAGTTGATCCTCTGTTCTGTAGCTGTAGGTTGTACAACCATGGGTCAACCAACTGTAGGCTCAATCAACTGCAAGTCAAAGACATATTAAAAAGTTTTGTCTGTACTGGTCATGTGCAAACTGTTTTGTATGTTATTATTCCCTAATCAATGTAGTGCAACAATCATTTATATGGCATTTATATCATTCTAGGTGTTATAAGTAATCTTTTGGTGATTTAAAGTGTATGGGAAGATGTGCATGGGTTTTACCAAATACTATGCCATTTTATATAAGAGATTGAACTTCTGTGGATTTTTGTATATACAGGATCTTAGCACCAATACCTTTTGCTATAAAGAGACAACTCTATTGACAACTATATCAAACCTGATTCTTTACTGTACACCAAAGAGAATTGTTGTTATCTGCTCTTATCTGAACCTGGTATAAATTTTTTCTATTATGATTTTTTTGCAAGTCACAAAAATCATGGTTTCTGAATTAATATTGAAGATAAGGAAATCAGTGAGAAAATTCTAGAACACTATTGAATGAAATTGTTAATGAGATTTTTCTCATAATTTTTCTTTGACTTCAAAAAATTGCAATTGTATATTATTTATAAATTTAAACAATCTAATGGAATGGAGTTTAGGTCTATGTTATCTTTATGCTTAAAATTAAGGCAATTAAATTGAAATTAAAGCATATTCTAGGCTCCCAAATTCAATTCAATATAGAAAAATTAGTTAAGAAGTAAAGTTGGTATGTTTCACTGCATTTGGAAATACAGTTCAAGGCATAGGAAGAAGTAGAATTCAACAATCTGAACAATCCAGAAGCAAAGTTGGGAAAATTAGTTGTTTTTGGAATCAAAGGTAATTTAAAGTCTTTATGAATTTCCAACACTGCAAACATTATGATGATACTCTCCGTCCAATTTGCGCTGCTGTAGTGGAAAAACTGTAACTAGGAGGAAATTAATTTCTCTCAGTTCTAGAGACCAGGAAGTCCACGACCAAGTTGCCTACATACAGTAAGAGCTTTCCTGCCATGTCATCAAATGGCTGAGGGAGGAAGGTCAAAGAGGCAAAAGGAGGCATGCTCAACCTTTCTAATCATATCAAATTCACCCATGACAGTGGAGCTCCTTAAGTTCCTATCACCACTCAAAAGCCCCACCTCCTAACACAGCCACAGTGGTAGTCAAATTCAGCATGACAATTTTGCAGGTATTAACAATCAGACCATAATAGTACTACTTCCCATACTCAATTTAAATTAAAATAGTTCTAATCCATAAAGCAAAAGTAAGAAAATGCAACAAATTGTGATTTATTCTTGTGATTGCTAGGCAGTGATTTTTTTTCTAAATATCAAAGTGTTTTGAAAAATAATGCCCATCCTTGGCCTATATCCCAACAGTGTAAATTACATGAGCTATCTGAATGAAGAGTTAGGGAAAATCAATGTTATTCATAGGATCCTATTGTAGAACTCCATACTTAGAATGCTAGAGAAAATAATTTCCTCCCAAGACCCTGTCTTCCACTATAATCCTCCAACATGGAATCCCAAAAGAAAATTTCTTTTTTAGCTATTTAGTTATTTATGAATATCTTTAGATAATTGAGACTGATTTTTATAGCTCACAATTAAAAGCAACATTTATTATTTTTCAGGCAATATATGATATTTCTAATCTTTCCTTGTCTTAATAATTTCAATTTTAATGAATTCTATGTGAAAGTTGCCTTACTATATATAATATGAAAGACTTGGCATTAGAGTGCACCTGAAGTGAGTTATCTTATGTGAGTTATTAACACATCTTAAAGCATTGTCACAGCTTTAACATACTGGTGACTTTCATATACCAAGTTGTTTCATGTGATAAGAAAGCAATTAGTATTCGACCAATGCATATGTTCTGATAAGTCTTTTATACTGAATTACCAGCTTTGATAAAACCCTGGTAGATTCTATTTAATAACTGATTTATATGCTCCAGATAAAGCACTAATACTCTCAATCAGCATGACATTAAGGCAGTCATACATCCTATTTTACTTTTTTCAAAATGGATTTCTACTTAAAAGGAACTAGATATAGACACAGATGCTTGTCAAAGGCTCACAATTTATATTCTCATTTAATTTTCAGTTTCAAATAGTGAATAATTTCACTATCAATTCTTCCAGACACCCTTGCTCTCATACCTCTCACCATATCCTGCATCACAATATATTTTTAAAATTAGCAGTTTCTCACCCCACATAATGAACTCCTTTTGCACTACTGCAATCTTCTTGGAAGTATTGGGTTGACTTGTGAGTTCCACAAGATTCTTTTCTTCAAGTCTTAAATTCAACCTCACTTTCCCTGAACATGTACTGATTTTTAGCAATTAAACTTTTCCTTCTTTGACCTGTTCAGCATATTTTTTCATAGATTCTTATAGCACTTTTCCAATATTATTGAGTTATTTCATACATCATTCTCCAATTCTTGTCCTCATTGTGACTCTTAGATTCCATATTATTATAACTAGAATATCAGAAATTTTCACCACTTTCATGAATGAATGAATAAATTCATTATAGTTTAATAATAGAAATTTCCTTACAAATAAAATTAAAATGCTTGACTATCATTTTCAATGTATATACATGCCATTGAAGTTCTACATAGACTCTAGGTTTATATGATTTTAAAAATATTTGATGTTAAGTCCTAGTACTGCAATTCCAATTCTTTGGCCTCATTCATACTTTTATCTGCTCAGCAACTATTGTTCACCCATTTTTTGCCAGACACTGCATTCTGCTAATGACAGGGCTCTGCAAAATGAAGAAATTCTGCCCTTTAATACACCCTACTTTAAAGGTACAACATAATCAAATATTTTAACCCAAGAAGCACATATTCCCTTTGATTACATTTAATGGGCAATTTGTTTTGATTGACCTTCTAAAGATTGAAATTTGACTAGGAACAAGGACAAAAATTATCTGAGATGCAGCACTATCTGTGTAAAATACAGGTGTCTATAGATTTCAGATGTTCTTTGTATTTGTTAAAGAGAGCTAGACAGATTCATGTGAAGATCATGTATAAAAAGCAAATTGACATCAACTGTGATAAAACTGACTTCCTTACCAGATTTTGATAGTTTTAAAATTTTCTTTTTTTTTCTTTTTTTTATTGGTTGTTCAAAATATTACAAAGCTCTTGACATCTCGTATTACATATATTAGATTCAAGTGGATTATGAACTCCCATTTTTACCCCAAATACAGATTGCAGATTCACATCGGTTACACATCCACATTTTTACATAATGCCCTATTAGTAACTGTTGTATTCTGCTACCTTTCCTATCCTCTACTATCCCCCCTCCTCTCCCCTCCCCTCCCATCTTCTCTCTCTACCCCATCAAGGAGTTTTAAAATTTTCAATAATTTATTTCAGAATATTTTGATAATTTTATATTATATAATCTGTATAATATATTTTGCAATAAATATGTTTATTTTTCATAACCACTGTAAATTAAAGGATCTTTGGATCCAATTCTGTCAGCATTACTGAATTTAACTCTTTGGTTTAGAAATTTAATTATTGCATCTTGACCATTGATAATATCTGACTGCTCTACTAGCTTCAACAAAATTATCCAAACAGAAGGTCATTTAACATCATTGAAATAAAGACCCACTTGTGAAAGTCTAATTATCACTCTTTATTCACTTTTTATAAAGGAAAATGCTTATTTAATTAGTACTGTATTTTAATATTATATTGCTAATAGGAGACTTCTAATATGAGTATATAAAAATGACAAAATATTTTTTATGAAATTTAAACAAGCACAAACCAAATGGATGAATATTTAAGCTGTATATTTAATACCTGGCATAAAGGTGAATAGAGTGAGATACTTGATATCAGATAATAAGAATTATACCATTACAATGTATTGTAGCTCAGCTCCTTAACTATAAAAAAATCAACTAAATGATACAATTTAATATGAAAGCTTACCTGTATTTAAATGAATATTTAGAATAAAATCCATTTTTGAAGTATATAAATTTTTCATATTAGCATGCAGATATTATTCTCTGATCTCTAGATTTGCTTTTAAAATACATAAATAGTTTTAAAGAGAAAGAAGGTTTTTATTAATTGTCAATCACATTTTAATTAATTTTTATAAGAGTATTTTTTTGTACTTTAAGATTTCTTAGATTTAAAACTTATGAAATTATAAAAAAGATTAATTGGTTAGTAATCATAAATATAAAATTTCAAAAACTCAAAAAGCACTAAAGTTAACCAATAATTAACATTTAGTCTTTTAATTAACATTTGGCAAGCTTGCTATTGCAAGATATCTGATAGTATTTAGTTGATGAAAATTCTAATTGACATTTAATAGGTATGTTGATTAAAATATATGTTGTTTTGTCTACCATTACAAATGACAATTACCTGCTTAAATATCCCTTTCATTTCACAGATTAATAAGAACAATAGTGTTTTTAATATTTCTTTGGCCCCCAAACTGACATTTATATAATTTACACTTGTAGGATTTTTCCAATTCCAAATTTCTTTCTCGTAGTAAATTAAACATCTTCCTGATGGCATGGCATTGAGCTGTGTTTTCCTAGTGTGCACAATCTATGTCCTGGGAATAATTGAAGCACATTGGGAACCATGTGAACTTCATCAGACCTGTGGGGTGCTATTTAGTAAATAACTGCTTAGGCTAAACTGTATTCATCATTTTTTCCTCATTCCAAACATGCTATCTTTTTTTTTTTTTTCTAACATCCTCCAAAATTCTGCTTTCCTGTTTTCTCCCATTTGTATTTATACTGAGAGGGGTCCAAGAGATTAGAAAGAAAAGACCCTGTCTAGGAATCTCTTTGTTATTATTTCATCTCCTCCAACTCTGCTTTTCTTTACCCAGACTCTTCTTTCTCCTTTTCCTGATTTTCTGTAAGGTCTGATGAAAAACTTTTGTTTTTCTATCTTACTCATTTGTCTTTTCTCCTAAAGTCTACATTTATATTTCAGCTGTAGTCAGATACCCAAACAGGACACTGTCCAACTGTCCTCTCATGATAAGACATTAGTTTTCAAATGTTATTGAATGTTAAATATGAGACAAGTTGAAGAAATTTAATAGCTCTCATGAAATTGATATTTATTTAAAAATACCTGACATGCTATCATGTTTATGGTAAGACAAATGTGAAAAAATAATTATTACTGTGAAAGTACCACATGAAAAGTAATAATTCTACTTACATCAGGTAAATTACCTCAAGGCTTAGACTTTCTGTTGTCACAAATTCCCAGAGTTGTCTTTGAGCTGTCTTGTTCTTTCTCTCATATTTTCCTATTGGACCTGTTAGATTGCTGTATTCACTGGGTATTTTTCACCCACCAATGCCATATATTCCACTTAATTATTTACAGCTAATGTTAGTATCTAACTATAAAAATTTGGGTAATAAATGTGACTTCCTTTATTTTGTCAATGTTATTTTATAACATTTTCCTATAACAAATAACCAGGAAGTACATATTTAAATTAATCTGCTTAAATGTAAAAAGAACTTTGGATAGAAAAAAAAAATTGTGGAATAAAATCATTAAAACACAATCAATAAAAAATCTTGCCATTTCAAGTATCTTCTTATAAATTATTTGGGAATACTACATTCAATACAGTAATGTTGTTAATAATCAAAGCCAACAATGTTAGAAATCTGCTCACAATTGTCATTCCTCCTGTGTTTTCCTGGTAGTCTATGAAGGCATACCAGAGAGATGATGAGATACACTCCCTAATGAATCTCACAAGTCTGTAGATTGTAATTGTTCATGTTCTTGCAAAGTTTTTTCTTTTTAAAACCTCTTGCCATATTGGCAATGCTTTTGAAATAAGAGCTGAATATATATGTGGGTGTCTTGTTTGTGACATATAAGATGTTTGAATTAAAGCCTTTTGGTTCTATTTTGATTTTGATAAAAATTGAATCAACACATATTATTAAACCCTTGTATACCCATGGTGCACAACAGATAGCAGAAACCTGGAATTGGGGAAGAGATGTAAAACCTTAACAATACTTGATAATATAAGATATAAGGCATATCCTATGTAGACTTATCATATTACACTAACCATACTGGTGTTAAATCAACATGAACACTGAACACTTTGAATAAAACCCGTGGAACATAGTAGAATCAAAATTTCAGTCTCAACACTGCCATTTACTAGCTTTACGATACTGAATTATATATTTGTGTGTTTGTGTACATTTGTGTGCCCGTTTTTTTCTTCATAAAATTAAGATATTAATTCATCACTCGTGGCATTGAGGTATTAATTGAACTAATATAGAGAAAATAAGTTTGTATCGTTTGTCACACAAACAAGTTGCTAAATAGGTTGTAATGTCTCACTAATAAATAAAAAATGAACTCAAAATTTGCTCCCTTGAATACAATATATGGTAATAGAAATTTATGGACTTAGTAGATGAATGCCTAACTTGAATGGAAAATTACTCTAGCATGTCCTAGGAACTGGATCCACAGGGCTGTCATCAAATTTCTTGATAAGGGGGCACTGCTAAGATGTATAGTCACTTTAGTTTTATTGAAAAAGAGTTGTTATGTTTGGGATGTGAGATGTCCCCAAAAAGTTCACGTTCAGTGAATTAATCCCTCTGATCCGATTAACTGAGTGGTAACTGAAACTGTATAAGGTGTGGCTGGAGGAAGTGAGCATTTGGGGGGAATGCTTTGGGGTATATATTCTGTAGCTGGTGAGTGGAGTCTCTCTGCTGCCTGATCATCACAAGAACTGCTTCTCTCCACTACTCTTTGACCATGCTATTCTGCCTCTCCTCCAGCTCTGATGGAGCCAGGTATCTATGGATTTGAGACCTCTGAAACCATGAGTCCCCAAATAAAGTTTTCCTCCTCTAAAATCATCTGGTCAGGTCTTTTATTCACAGCAGTGAAAAAGCTGACTAAAACAAGAGTGTTCAAATCCTTTTAATGAATTGATAGCTAAACTTAAGACTTGAAATTTTATTTGTGAAAAAAATGAATTGCCGCGTATAAACTTCTTGTGACTTGGGAATTAATACTCAAGTATTTCTCCAGTCTTGGGAATGTTCCTTTGCACCCACACTCCAGGGCTATGCATCTCCGCTGTACTTTGAGTTGGCCCCCATTGCAGTACTTGTCACACTGCACTTTAGATGTCATTTTTACGTATATCTCCCTTCAATACAGCTGACTCAGCAATGTGCCAAGACTCTGCTATATGTTACTAATAAAAAATGAATAAAAGACATTTACTGCAAAAGCAAGGTGAGGAACAGGAAAAAAACCTAGATGGCAGGAGCTTGTCACCAGGTTGCAGCATCCCTCAGCTACTAACACAGGGCCAATGCTTGGTTGCGGACTCATGCATTTTGCCAGATGAATAAATAAACATGCTGTGTCATTTCTTCAGTGAATTAGCAGCATCTTTAAAAATGCATTCTGCACTCTCCCTCACACAACCTGGAGCTAAGATTTGCAAATGTGAGGAAGATAGAACTGGATTCTCTTATTCATGTTCTACTTTAGGCTTAATTTATCCTTATCCCTACCCATATTTGCTATATTTATTGATGTGAAGATGTGCTCTTGACATATTAAGGGAAATAATTATGTTAAAATGCAGTGTGTAGCTTGATTCTATTTGGGGATAATGTATGAGTGTATCATTCATTAGCAAAAATACAGTTAATATAGCCAGAATGTTTATAATAGCTTTCATTGTGTGATTGAATAAAATGGAATCTTTATATCTCTGAATGCTTGCTAAGGATAAATTGTTATTAAAAGTATAGGGATAACGTGACTACGACGCTGTCGGGCCGCTGGGGGGGGGGGAAGTATAGGGAGCACTATTTTAAAAACAAAGAAGGAACTTAAACTAAAGGCAAAATATAAAATGGCCAAGGGATCTGGATTTGAGTCCACCATATCCAAGATAACCTTCTAGTCAATTTAGGCTAGGGTTCCTAGAATCTTATGCCTTATTCAGTACCTTTTCTGGGTGAAAGTGAGTGATTCAATGCAGGCAGGTTCTCACTAGCATTTGCATTTCCCTTAATAGGCTCTGCAGGGCTAAGGAAGGACCCCATCCTAATTTGCCAACCTCACCTACAGTTAACAAACTGCCCTTGGCTGTCAACAGCAATCCCTGCTGTGCCCTTGTCTGCTAGTGATTCAAACCAGTTGACCTCAGTCTTAAGAACTTTAAAAATAACCAGCCAAAGTTTTTTTTTTTTTTTTTTCTTTTTTCTTCTTCTTCTTCTTTAGCTGCAGGCCATTGTTCTGTGTCCTTCTATCTTCTGACATTGTGAGTGATGTCCTTCCCTTAGTCTCAGGGTTACCTTGAAGATATTTATAGAACAGGTTCTGATCCCACTAAGGGAGCTTTTTAGTTTGGAATCTTCAAACTCAGTGTTTTGTATCCTCCAAACTTCATTTCCTAACATATTTATTCTGGCAAAAATGCCTTATATCAGGAAACATTTTTCATATATTCCTTTTATTCACTGTGGGTGCAAAACATAAAAACTTACAAATGATATGACAAATGAAAAAACAATCAACTCACATTAGAGATTCTTGTTGTTCACATCATGATCATTGACATAAATTTCCCCCCTCTCCTATTTAAATTGCTTGTTCTTCTAAAATGATATCGGCTTATTTTTCCTATGTACTGAATTCTTTTGTTCACATTCTTATTAATCTCTTTTGCTTTTCTCAGACATGTCATTCTTTAAGTACTTTGTTTACCTACAATTTGAGATACAATCTTATATATTGCTAAATTGGAGTAGTCAGCATCAGAGTGAATTTTGCTTTTGCACAAATTTTGCCACAACAGAAATAGGAAATGGAGTATATTTTTTTCTTATTTCAGTTTCCTGTAGTAATACTGTATGTACTAGAACTAATTAAATAATATACTTATTAAAATAAAACAAAAATTCTCTTCTCCCTCTTCAACTCTTACTTTCAAAACAGGATCCTGAAAATGTGACCATTAACCCACTAAATGTTTAGCCATTTATTCATTTATTTATATTAGTTTTAGTAAATGTTATCTTTTTAAATATCAGAACATATCATTTTTAAAGTTTTAACATGGACTTTATTGTCTGATTTGAACTAATACTGTATTTTCTTTTGTTTAAATGACTGATAAACCAAGAAATAAATTTGAATAATCCAATTTATGAAAATAAGAGAGGAATATCTGAAAATGTTCTAAATCCCTTAATTCTATATATCCCATGTATTTAATCATTGGACATTTTTTTCAGTTGTGTGATACACACACACACACACACATACACACACACACTTTCATTCAATCTTTGTGGAAGACCTATATTGTTTTACCTGCTTCATTGATGAGGAAGCTAAGGGTAAAAATATTAAGTCATTTGCCTGATGTGGTAGTTGCTAACATTCAATGTCTTCAACATTTCACTACATCTTCAGAGTGAGAGTGTGAAAACAATGGAAAAATTCTATTGCTTATCCCTAGGGAGTTCAGAATGATATGTGTTGAATATAATCGTTTGCTATAACCTTAATCTAGTCCTATGGGGATGTAAGTCAAGATCACTGTACAAATTTTAGTAATATTTTGTACAAAGTTTCTGCAAAAACACACATTGGTATCTAAGACTTTTATCAGTATATCCAAAATAGTCTTCACATATTTTCCTCATGCTTTTAGACTCGCTGACCATAATATATTTTATATCCTTCATACATTGGGTAATGTAGAAATAAATCAAGTATTTTTTTAAAGAGTGACTATGTAACAACCTGCTCTACCATCTCATAGGGAGACTGGTTTGAAATCTTGTTTTGAAATTCTCTGGAATACCACAAAAAATAATATAAACTGTTGCCCAAGATGTGACTACTTAGAGCTATATCTAGATTCTTTAAATATGTTTAAGTACCAAGAATAGAAGAAAAGATATCAAAGCTTTCATTTGTAAGCTTAGTAAATAATACTTGGTTACCTTGAACATATAACATTAAATCTGTATTATTTACAAATACTGAAATTCTTATAAAGCTCACTGAATTTTATTTTATCAATATTAACTTTCAATGTTTACTGGGAGTTTGTACCCTTTGTGTTAACCGAGCTTTCTGTGATTAAGTTGTGATACAAATATCCCAAATCTTGATTTTTGCCACTACCTAGAGATAACTCAAAAAAAACAATTTAACCCTAATTTAATCCTTAATGAGTCACTCTTGTGAGGGAGGGAAATAAAAGACAAGCAGGGGCTAGAAAATATGTTCTGAAAATATGTATCAAAAAAGATAATCCTGGTGCCATGGCACACACCTGTAATCACAGTGGCTTGGGAGGTTGAGGCAGGAGGACTTAGAGTTCAAAGTCAGACTCAGCAATTTAACAAGGCCCAAAGCAACTTAGCAAGACCTTTTGCTAAATAATATTAAAAAAATAGGACTGAGATGTGGCTCAGTGGCTTAGTGCCTCTGAGTTTAATCGCTGTTGCAAAACAAACAAACAAACAAAAACATGTAGCCATTCAGTAAGGATGAAATTCAAAGTAGTTACCCAGATTTTATACTGGGGCTCTGACTTCCAATGCACAGCGGAGACATGAACAAAATTTCCTATCTTGAACAAATTCAAAATGTGTCTAAGTAAACTAGGGAGCTCTTAGATCCCCATACAGGAGATGTGGTTAAATGTAGTTGAAAGGTCATGCATTTATGGTAGAATAAATGCAAACAAGGAAATGAAATGGAGAGATATATATTATATCAATAAGACAAGTGATTAAAGATGTTTCTCTTCATTATGTCAATGAATTTGCAGTCAGGAGTACTGTAGGTACTCACATTAATTATATAGAATCACATAATTAGCATTTAGCAGTTATGGTAGCAATTCAACTTTGTAATCAGAAGTATTTAGCAGATATATTAAACAATTATTCCTTGTAGGTTCACAGCTAAATTATTATGACCATCTCTCTCTCTCTCTCTCTCTCTCTCTCTCTCCATATATATATATATATTTATATTATATATAAACAGTGTCTTTTAAGAGATTTTTCATGTTGTTTTATTCATATAGAAAATATTTTATTAGTCATTTCAATGGAATGGTGTCAAATTTTCTGATGTTGACACAGTAGTTAAAAACTCCCTTTTCTTGCTTTGCTGTGTTAATATGCCATAAAAATGATAGCACCTATCTTCCTAATTTCAAATTCAACATAAAATCTGAACTTATCACATAAACTACACAGTAATTATTCTTAATAAAAAATGCTATGACAAAATGCTCTAATTATAAGTCTTGTTCAAGAATTGTTTTAATGCAGAATTCAACTTATACACTACACAAAAGAAAGAACATGCATATATATCCATATATATGTATATGGATATGGATTTTAGTAAATATAAAAGGGTAATTAATAGTAAAATATTCATGCTTTTCTTAAATGTAGTCAATCTTTATTAAGATGATACCAAAATGCACATAAAATCACTTAACATTTTTTTTTAAATGTATTTTTTTTTTAAGAGAGAGGGGAGAGAGAGAGAGAGAGAGCGAGAGAGAGAAATTTTTTAATATTTATTTTTTAGTTATCGGCGGACACATCTTTGTTTGTACGTGGTGCTGAGAATCGAACCCGGGCCGCACGCATGCCAGGCGAGCGCGCTACCACTTGAGCCACATCCCCAGCCCCACTTAACATTTTTTTTTAAAGAGAGAGTGAGAGAGGAGAGAGAGAGAGAGAGAATTTTTTTAATATTTATTTTTTAGTTATCGGCGGACACAACATCTTTGTTTGTACATGGTGCTGAGAATCAAACCCAGGCCGCACGCATGCCAGGCGAGCGCGCTTACCACTTGAGCCACATCCCCAGCGCCACTTAACATTTTTTAAGCCTTTAATTAATGCCTGATCATCTAAATTCAGATAAAGTTCTTTTTTAAAAAAATGCTTGGCAGTGGTGCATGCCTGTAATCCCAGCAACTGGGGAGGCAGAGGCAGGAGGATTGCAAGTTTGAGAGCAGCTTCAGCAATTTAGCAAGACCTTGTCTCAAAATAAAAAATAAAATGGGCTGGGGATGTAGCTCAGTGTTAGAGCACTCCTGTGTTCAATCCCTAGTATCCTACAAAATAAGAGTTATGTCTAATACATCATCAAAGGAGATAGAATAGGATCATAAAAAATGATTGTAAAGTTGTCTTTTTTAGATGGTATTATGAATTTTCAATTATTTGTTATTAATACATTAATTTCCACATATTTTCTCTGAATAATAAAACTTATATACATGGGCTTCTATTATTACCTAGCAAAATTTTCTTCTCTTAGAAACATTATCAAATATATTTATATTGTCAAGGATTAAATAATAATCTATAAAATATTGTAAAAATAATAGATACACTAATAAATAAAAGGAGATTTAAGATCAGTACCCATGTCAAGGAAGATTCTACTTATAGATGTGGTTTAAATTGAGAAAGTATATTTTACATATTATGTGTTTGAAAAGGAAAATATTACAACCAAGGATATACTTTTTTCATTGTGTTGTATTAACATTTCTTAGTCCTAATTTTCATATTGTTGAAGGGGAGGATCTTTTTGTTTTTATTTATGTGATCAGTTCAATAGAAAGAAAGAATAAGGATTCTAATAACTCAGTGAATAGACCATGTGGCCAATCTGTTTGCTTTCTTCCATAACCATCATTTGTACAGACTAAGAAGAAACTTTCTTCCTCTTCTTTTTTTTTTTTTTTAATTTTCTTAGTTCTCAATTCCTATCAACTCTACAATTATATCATGATGGACATGGTTATAATTTATTAGACAACTACTTATCTTTCATTAATTACATTTTAGATGAATGGGATGTCTTCACTTCTTGTTGCTGATGAGATTTGATGCAGATTAGATTGGTTAATGAGTTTAGAGTCACCCAGGTCTTTTTGACATCATACTTACCAGATTTTCCTTAGGATAGTCACTGCAGTAAGCAAACCTTCCATAGGAATCCAAATTTATTAAATTAATTCTAATGGGAAAATTTTTGTATAAAAACTAGTTTTCCAAAAATTTGGCCTGTACACACACAATATAAAATGCTATGATATATAATCTTGAACATATTAACATTTTATTACATCATCCATTCCTAAAATGTAATTCCTCCACACCTTTGGAGAATTCATATGTGGACTCTTGTAGAAACAAAATCTCAGGCAGGTTTTTTTTTGTTTTGTTTTAACAATGTATGGAAGCAGCATAACTTCTGCAATAATTAACATACAAAATAGATATAAGGGTCTTGGATAAAATTGAAAAAATATCTAAATAAACGTAAAATTATTTGGTATGATATCACTATCTTCTTGCTTTTGACAAAATGAGAAATTAAGCTACATATTCAGCATAATAGGAGGGACACTGAGTTAGTCTACATGTTTTCTGGCTGCTCCATTAAATGTTATCACTTCAGAAGATATTGAAAATAAAATTTGGTCTTGACCAAAGTTGTCAAAGCTTAATGGTCCTTATTTGTAATGTCTTTCACAAAGGTATTTAGAGAAGGGGAAAAAAAATCAAGTTTTAGTTGTTTGATAGAAGAATGTACTCAAACAAGACACAAAGAACAATAATTATCATTCTTTTTATCTAATTGTAAGTATCATAAAATGATAACCATATAGAACTTTGGATTTTCAATTTTTCTTTCAAATTATTCAGGTGCATGCTAAATATTTTAGTCAGATATTTTGCTGCTGTGAGTAAAGGGATCCAACCAGAGCATTTGTAAATGAGGAAAAGTTTATTTGGAGGCTTACCATTTCACAGGTCTTAGTCCATAGATAGCCAACTCTATTCCTCAGGGCTCAAGGTGAGGCAGGACATCATGGAGGAAGAGTGTGGCAGAGGAAACTAGTTCACGTGGTGATCAGAAAGAAGAGAGAAAGTGTCTCCACTTACCAGATAAAAATATATTCCCCAAAGCTATGCCCCAATTCCCACCTCCTCCAGCCACACTCTACCACTTCAGTTACCATTCAGTTAATTCTGATCAGGGGATTAATTCACTGATTGTGTTTAGACTCTAAGGACCCAAATCATGTATCCTCTGAACCTTCTTGCATTGTCTCAAGGAGGTTTGGGCGACACCTCACATCCAAACCATAACATTAATATATTAGCATTCCATTTTTTTTTTTTTTTTTTTTTAGTATTTGACTACCCTAGTGCTGCAAACACTCTTTTTGTTAGCAAATGAACTGTAATTGAACATGTTGTTTTTAGGTATGTTTGCAAGTATCACCAATGATGTTTGCAGGTAACTATTTCTTTACTTTTTGAAAGAATATAAATAATTGAAGATTGGCTGATATAATTTTACATATTGCCTAAATTTTATAGATTATATACATATATAGACACACACACACACACACACACACACACACACACATCCCCCTTGGCTTCTTCCCTGTAAACTCAGTGATGTTTACTCAAACAGAAATTACATAGATCTGACAATCTCAGATAACTTTTTCTCTTTCTCCTTTTTTCTTTTGTTCTGATTTTTTTGGTTTGTTTGTTTGTTTTCTTTTTTGTCCTAGTAATACAAAATTTTGGCCAGTGTACAAGCAATGTAATAATAAGACTCTGTCTAGAGTAATTTTGAACACTTCTGGGCAGATTGGCAAATAGCCATTGTTGTCATCTGCTGCACAGACTCTCTCTTAATTCAAGGTAATTTTCTCTTAATTCAAGTTAAGTTTACATTTTCTGATCTTTTGTTCATATAGATAGAATCTCAAGGCTCAAGGATGCCATCCAGGCAGACCGCCTGATGTTCATGTTTTTTCTGTCTTCCATGCCATGTTTGAATAATTCCAGAGGAAAGCATTTACCTTTTCTGAAGAAAAAAAATTGTGTTTACTCTCAGGTTTGTTCAGATTAAATGTTCTCTTTCATCAAATATTGTGCAATGATTTATTTTATCATCCTCATCCACTTAACCTACTTATTATCATACAGAAAAAGTCTAACACTTCATACACAAACACTAGAGACATTTGAGGCTATTTCTTCCTCTTCTCATGTGTTTCTCCTATTTCTGATGCCACTCTTAAGTTTCTACATTATTAAAAATGTTTTTTCAGATGATTATCCTAACAACATCTCAGTAATCTGAGTGATCAGATTTAGCAATATGATTCCAATGAGCTCTGATCAATGCAGAACAAAAACCAGACTATTAACCTCATTGCTGCGAATAAAATTCTAAGAATGAGCCCTGTGAATCTGTAAATGCATGATATCTCTGCCATTCAGACCACAGGTTGGACTTCCTGTTTATCTAAGCCTATACTAAGTACACCCCGTGGTAGCTTCCATCTGCAAAGCTCTACTAGCCAAATTGGATAAACTAATACAAATTCAGAGCAATGTCAATGCAATTGTGATTTCTCTTCCTTAGTGCTGCAATTATTCTAACTTTGGATTAGATGAAATAAATTAAATATTTGAAAGAAGGTGGATGTTATATTACCCCTGAAGCAGAATTTGTAAGCATGTTGTGATTGCTTTTTTAAGATTATTCTTTTTTTTTTTTTATTCTTCCCATAGTCTTCTTCCATGTAATGGTAATATAAACTGATGACCTGGAATGCATTGTTATGGTTTATATATTAGATGTTCCCCAAAATCCCATGGTTGAGACAATGCAAGAAGGTTTAGAGGTAAAATGATACAGTTATGAAAACCTTAACCCAATAAGTGCATTAATCCCCTGTTAGGGATTATTGGGGTAGTACTGTAGGCAGATTGGGTGTGACTGGAGGAAGTAGGTCATAGTTTGTGCCTTTGGAGTATTCATTTTATGAGCCAAGTTTATTCTCACTCTCTGGTGTCATGTCCTGAACTGCATCCCCTCTGCCACATTATTCTACCATGATGTTTTGCCTCATCTTGGGCCCAGAGCAATGGAGTTAACCAGCTATGGACTGAGATGCCTAATACTGTGAGCCCAAATAAAAATTTCCTCATCTAACATTGTTCTCATCATGTCTTGTGGTTACGGTGGCAAAAAAAAAAAAAAACAAACTAGGACATATATGAACATTTGATACTATTAACATGTTAACTCCTTTCAATATTTACTTTAACATTGAAGGATAAGATAGGTCAGAATACTGAAGTCATACTTCTTTCAGAGTGCCCAGAAAAACTAAATAAATAAAACAAAATCGCTTTTTCCCTACACTTCCACTGCAAAATAGCAATATCTATTAAAACAGCTTGGCATTCACTGAAGCAACAACACTTAGAATTTAGTAATGAGGCATTCCTCTGGCTTCGCATCTGTTAACATTTTTGCTGTAGTCTAGGATTTGAAGGAAAACCAATAAAAATTCCTGACAGTAATCAGGAAATATTTTGAAGAGCTGACACACTAGAAGTCTGTTCTTAATTGGGAAAGTACTCTGTGATCTTGTAATAGTTTATTTACAACCTCCCAGGGTAATAATATAATAATTTTCTTTTTTTGCTACTTTTACATTATCTCTTAAATGCATGATGTGGATTATGGTAGAGTGGTGCTCTTTCCTTTTTCTTTGTTCTTTGCAATAATTTATTTCTCTTATTTTACATGTCTCTTCTTTATTTTCTTAACATTCTTACCTATCTGCCTTTGAGATAATATGTCCTTCCTATTTCTAAGATGAATGAGAGTGAAAGGGAAAAGAAAAGTGGCTTCCCAAGGAAGACAGAGGAGGATAGGGAATGTAATACAGCAATTGAGAGAAGGGTGGAAGGTTTTATAGCTAAACAGTCTGAAAGTTGGCACTTGTTGTTTGGACACTACCAAGCCAATTATTGCAGAATTTACTTGTAGATGGTGGCAATTGATATGCAATAAATTCTACCCATGAAGAGATGGCATTTATCATAACATGGTCAGAATTGAAAGGGTGGCAATGTAGACTAGGTGGTCAATGAGTCTGAAATGTCTTCTGGAACAGATGGATTTCTCGGGGGCATTTTAGCAGACACAAACACTCTCCTGAGCTTTTCATTCATAGCACATCTATTTTTATTTGGAATAAAAAGAAAGAATAGAAATGGAATTAGAGGAGTGAGAGATGGAAGAAAAGAATAATGTTAGAGGATGACTGAGTTTGGTTTAATTTTCAAGAACATCTTTATTCCTAATGCTAGATATTTAATTTAAATTATTAGTTAAAATTTATCCATCTTACTTATTTTAAAAATGTAATGCCAGGTATTACCTTAGCCTCCATAAGATCTCATAATTTTCTCTCATTTACATTTTTAGAATCAAAGTTTTCATATATTAATACCATATGGATTGCTAAGAAGTTATGGGCATTTTTCTCTAAGCATTACTAATTATTTTACCAGCAGATAATTTTGACACTTTGAGATGTCTGGGATTCCCCCCCGCCCCATTTTTATAAGTCTCTTTATTCATAAAAGAAAGCCGATATCAATTTTGTCTTTGTTCATGTATCCATAATATTTTTAGTATTTTGAAATTCAATCTGTTTATTTTCTTGGGGGCAAAATAAAACTATGGCATAGTAGTTTTATGTTGAAGTATTATACATCCAAAACAGACAACAAGTTATAGTGAGAAGAATTATACTAGCAATTTGATCACATGAGCAAGTCTCATCTCTTGGAAATAACATATGTTCCATATTTTCAGCAATATTTAGTAGCATTCTGCAAAAACTCTTTTTTAATTCCTGGACTTAACTAGCTACTTTAGAGGCCATACTTACCTAGACAAAGCTACTATGTTCATATTTCATAGAATTAAAATGAAATCTACTTGAAGATCCATCATAATCCATAAACACTTGATAAATTTGTTCAGGTCAAATATTCTTTATAAGAAAGAACCCAGTTGTAGAGAGATACTATCTTTCTACCCAAAAACTCGAAAAGTGGTTTATTTATATGAGGAACTTGTGGCTGACTCAAGAGTTTTATGTAAACTCTATCTAACCAGACACTACTTTACTCTGTAAGAGCTGTGCAAAGTGACATATGCCAGAGTAAATGACTTTTGTAGTGAAGTCAGCATCTCCACAATTTTGTAGAAAACCAAACCCATTTGTTTATTTTCATTGCATTTGAAAAACACTGACACATGAAAGCAAGTTGATCAAATCTGTTCCAAATTGCAGAGTGAAATTTAAAGTGTTAGGGGAAAAATGAAAATAAATGAACCACATAAAATACACATCTAGTCTTGACTTTTTTCAATGTAGTCTTCTTTTTTAATCATTTGAAAAACAAATCTACTTTTCATTGAATTTTTAGGTATTTGATTAAAAATGATTTTTTATATTAAAATAGACAAGAATTTTATACCAGGTGAAAACACACACACACACACACACACACACACACACACACACACCTAAATTTTATGCACTAAAGGACAAAACTGAGCCTAAGAAGCTTCATAAGGTGATACCTAGATCATACAGTTTGGAGGTCACTTTGTTTTTTGTTGGTCTATCCCATATTGCAGGTTAGTAGCTAGTTTAAATATACATACAAATTTATTTTTTTTTTCTTGAATTTACTATAACTCAATATAAACAAAGACTTTTCAAACAAGAAGTTCTCAAAATTCTGATCATTCTCAAAATAAACAATTTAGTCTAAAGTGAATATATCATTTCACTTATGAATTAAATTTATAGCATACATATATGGAGATTAATAGAATAATTGTAAGGCTATTAAAGTACCATAATTTTATTTTATAAGTACATTTATTTAAGTAGAGATTAATTAATAATCAAGAAAATACATCCTTAAGATCATGGGTTACAATGGGTGCATAAAAAGATTTCGAAATATAAAAAAAGAGACAGTGAATTAGAAGCACTTGCATTTTTTCCCCTGGAAGATCCCTTGCCTTGTGACAGTTTAAGTCAAATGTGTAGGTGTCGATTTGCAGAGCAATGTACTTGGAATTAGGCACACAATGCTTGTTAACAGTAACAAGGCTTGTTAATCCAAATCTCTGCAGACCCTGCCGAAAATATCCTTTTGTGCATAGGTGCAGCAAATAATGAACCTATTCCCTCTGTGTGTTTGTTTAGCTCAGGCAGTGCCTTCAACTTTTTATACAACATTTCAGATATCTAGGGCAATTTGCAAGATTCAGCCTCTAGTTTACTCAGCCTCATGTCAGATTATTTTTACTCAATTATTAGAAGGACAAAAATTGGGCAGGGACCAAAGGGAAGTAACCAAAATAATAAATGTGAATACCAGTTTTGGGACATTTGAATTGATATGGAACCCTTGTCATTTTGAGAAGCAGATATTGTAGATTAATAATAGTGTTCAGTTATCTGACCATATCTTCTATTCTAGAAATGAATTATCTATTTTTATTGAAGGAAAATTATATTTAATATTAAATAAAATGTTATTTAATCTGTACAAAAAATAAGGAATGGTTGTAAGAATTCTGTGATGAATGGAGTAACAAAAGAAATAATATTACTTATTTCCAAAAATAGTGCATTACAGAAATTTCATTCTTCCTTGACTTTTGCTGTTAATAGAGTTCCAATCATTAATATCTTCCACTAAACTCTGATTGACAGTTTATTTGACATATCTTTTTATATTCCCTATATGGACCATAGAATTGGTTTGTGGTTATTAAGGGAGAAGCAATTGCTTGAACATAGTCCACTGAATGTTTCTGTTCCTTTAGGGGACAGTCCCTTATTTTAGTAAATACTATTGGATTTGGGCATCCATTGTCACATTTATAAATAACTCTCTAGAACAATATTAAAATAAAACCATTCAATGAAGGTTACCTTACATGGTAAAAGTTGTAAAAATTTCAGAAAAGAAATTGATTTCTTATAAATGACATGTTGGATTTGTATTCCTGTATGCCATCAAAGCATTCATCAGGCAAGCGCCATGGCGTATTCCTGCAATCCCAGTGGCTCAGGAGACTGAGGCAGAGTATGGAGATTTCAAAGCCAGCCTCAGTAAAAACAAGGTACTAAAGAATTCAGTGAGACCCTGTGTCTAAACAAAATACAAAAAGGGCTAGGGATATGGTTCAGTTGTCGAGTGTCCCTGAGTTCAATCCCTGGTACAAAAAAAAAAAAAAAAAAAAAGCATTTACCATAGGATATCTATTATTGTATCTGTTTTCATTGATCAAATTCAAGCATGCCAAGTATGTTCTCCAAAATTACAACAGCCTGACTTTGAGGGAATTTTCTATGGCATTTAAGGCAAAGATTAAGGCAAAAGTTATTTATTTAAACAACTGCATAATTGAATAACAATCTAATTACCCATTTTAAAAAAAAAATATTTCCACTGATATGGGACATCAGCCTTTAGGTAGAACTCTGGAATAATAGAAGAGAAAAATTAGTTTGGGTTTTATTTTTACTGTGATGTGAATACTGAACATATAAGGAAAAAAAATCTAAGTTTCAGACATTTGAGGAATATAATGAAAAAGGGAAATAAAATAAACTACAATACTGATGAGTATTGTTCCCTTTAAAATTAATTTATTATTATTTCAGAGACTACCAAAAGCAACTGTTGCATTTGCTGAAAAGATTTCAACCAGCTGTTATATATTTTATTCTGTTGTTTTTTGAACATGGAGATTTTAAACAATTTTACTACTGATACAGTCCATTTCTTAATCAGAATTTTCCTAGATCTTTGGTATTAGAAACTGAAAAAAAAATACCAAAAAAAAAAAACCCAAAATGTGTCTTATGAGAAAAAACAATCAGAATTTTAGGTTCTGCCTGGGTAACCAACACTAAGTTTTGGGGTCCAAAAAATATATATATAACTCACAATCTCTTTAGAGAGCCCATAATTTAGTGAGTGATATTAAGATTCTCACTTCCCTCTTTACCTCCACACACTGAATATCAGTTTTGTCCTTCAGGACCTACGGAGCTCAGCACAAGGTTTAGGTAAGACTTCAATGTCTGGAGTGTTTCCAAAAATGTCCCTGCCTTCTACTCTCTGGAACACAAGCAATTATGCCTTTGAACAGTAACATCTGTCCCTGAAAAATGGCCATAATAATTAATCAAAATAACCAGAAAGTGACATTGGTATTGGCAAAAAAAAAAATGTAGTTTCCAGTGTCTACTCAGGAATGTTCAGCATTACCAGTAGGATTGTAGCTAATTATTCATTTTTAGTTGTATATTAGTATCATTTCCTGTTTAAAACTGTTTCAAAGTGTATGAACATGCTACAGGTTAGGTCTCTGTAGCACTATGTTAGGATGTTAATTCTTACCTAGATAGCCACATTGCTGCATTGTACCCCTCTTTAATATGTCAATTTTAAGTTGCCATAAGCTCCTTCCCTTTTTTTAAGACTTCAGAAATACAATTTTTTTCATATTTGCATTATTGTCATATAAAAATAAACAAATACAAACATTGCTTTTTTCCTCCTTGGTAGTCAAAACTTATTACTTGATATCCAAGTAAAAAAATCTAAAATTGATTTCCCATGTGATGCCAGTTTTAGCCAACCATCTGCTCAGGAGAGAAGAAAGGCGGACAAAGCTCATTCTTTCCTGCTGCCGCTTCTCACTGCTGTTAGGTGACTACTGGGAACCTTAAAATAGGATTGCCAGGTTTAACTTTTCAGAATATGGAGTAGGCATGTGTGTCTACTAGGGATTGGGGACAGGGAGAGCTGTACTTAGCCAGTGAGAGTAACTAACTTATTAGGTACTAACATTGCTGAATTCCAGAGATGGTCTTGCTTCCTATCTCAAATTCATGATTCAGCAATAAAAAGAAAAGTGAAGATTTTGAATGTATAGACCATCTGAGAGCCTATGACTAGTCTTAAATGTTATTACAATAACTGGATTTGTTAATTCAGTGGATTTGAATTTTGGCGGTTCAGATATGAGAAAAATCTAGTTTTGGTACTGATTATTAATTAAAGGAACATTTAGGAACTGAGAGATATTACAAATCCAAAGAATTTGAACATTTTCTACTAATGAATATGGTATAAGTATATAATTTGCATAATTGAGTGTTGTAGAAAATGTTGAGAACTTTATAATGTCCATGGTGAGTCCAGTCTTACAAGTATAGAGTTTGATAATTTACCATTGCCAAATATGCGTTAATGGAAAAAAGGGAAATAATTAGTGCAAAACCAAAGTAGATACTTAAATTTGGGATGTGAAGATAGACTATGGAATATCACAAATACTTAAATCATGTGTTAAATGTTCATGGAATTCGGAGGAAGGGAACATCCTGTTAAAGATGTTTTCCATTGTAATATAATTTTTTATATTAAGCCCTGCATTTATTTTCTCATATTTATGGAGATTTTCTTGGCCTCCTGGCTCCTTTTCTTCATTTTTCAAAGTCTGTATGGTGTTCAAGCATTAAATTTCTCTGCTTCTATCCCATCTAGTCACACATGCACTCATTCTCATTTTAATCTCTTCCCCTCTCTCCCCTCACAGCCTATTCCTTTCTGTCTTCTTTCCATTATATTACCTAATCCTTACACATAAAGAATTTCTATACTGTCTGCTTCCCCTCATAGAATCTCTTAAATATGTTGCTATGATTTTGGAAGGAGGAAGATTTTCATCCTTGTACAGACTGCCTCCCCCACCACAGAAAACCCTAAAGGCTAAAACTTATCAACTGAAACAGAAATAGTAATTTTGAAGCAGGAAAGTGTTTACTATTTAACACCATTTGCTCTAAGCCTCTTCAATAATTTAGTGCAGATGACCTCCATAATTACTGTTTGGAAAGAAAAAAAATAAAGAAGAGAAAGGAGAGAGGAAAAGAGGTGGGGTGGGAGAGAAGAGAAAAAAAATACATGCATTGTATTTATTTAAGACTCAAGGCAACTACAGATTCTAAGGGGCTATGCAGATGTTTATAGTTAATTCTATATTTAATGGAGGTAAAACAAACTAAAGCCAAAGGTCATGAGTATATTTTACTTTTCTAGAGTTTTAAAAATATAAGCTAAAAGTGTATCCCTGCGTTTTCCCATTATTCTATCTTTTTTATGTAGCCCCTGTGTATGCCAATGTCTATCTAGGAAGAAAAAAAATGTTATTTTATTTTATAGTTGCCAACATTTTAAGTTATTTAGTCCCTGTCAGGAAAATAGTGAATGTGGACAATTGCAAACTTGTCATACTGTATTTCTTGCTGCTTCTCTGCCCTTCAAAAGTGACCCCTTCCAGTAAAGGATCTCTTTCAATTCTGGATATTTTCACTTGAACTTTGTTTAAAAATCTGAATTGTCTGTCTCAATTATGCAAGTCACTGTGCTCTACTGAACCTGATTCTACATCTATGACAGTGTTCAAAATACTGAAATACGATAGACCGCTTGAATAAAATTTCATCAAGTGCGAATGTGTAACTTAAAGATGTTAAAAAAGCCTTCTAGGGTTTTGTTTGTTTCAGAGGCTAAAAAAATATTGCTTCATTTTAAATACTCAGGGATCTCAGAAATTGCAAAACTGAAGGGCTGCATTTTTTTGTTAAATGTTAAGCATGTTAAGTTTCAAAGTTAAAATTAGTGATGACTATTCCTGTGTTTCTAGTACTCTATAATAAGAGCAAATAATCTTCCCTTGAATACTGTAGATGTTGCAGTTAAATATTTAAAATGTGATGCATTGAAATGTTCCAAATTGCACTTTACCTGCATGGAAATCACAGCTAAAGCAATATCTTTAAAGAATAAAAACTTCCCCCTGTGGCTAGGATGAGATGAATGGTGACCAAGGGCAGGCCACACAATTGGCTTCCCTCTGCCACAGTGTTGTAGAATAAATTTAGAATAATAAAGAAGGATTCTCTATTAGTCAGTCCAAACCTGTGTCCCTTATTGAACACAGTATTTAGCATGCAAGAGTGAACACAGATTAGAGAAAGAGATTCTGTCCAGGGCAATCCTCAGCCTCTTCCTGGGCAGTTTTCTTCTTTCAGATATATTTCTGCTTGAGCGTATTTATTGCTGCTTTTTTCATTGCTTTGTTAGTATTACTAGCCCTTTAAACTTTGAAAAGTTCCCCACCTCTAAGGAGGAGAAATGATGAAAGTCGTTTAGGTTGGAGGACATTGCTCCGGTGGAAAGGGTTTGCCCTCTAAAGCTTTTTAAGTCTGTCTTTTGGGCTATAAGTGAGATCTGTGCTTGCTTCTGAGATGAGCATATAAACTCTGTTTTGGTAAGGCATTGCTTTCTTTAGTTGCCTCTTGGGTGCTACTTTGTAAACCACTGTATATGGTTTTGCTGAATCATGAAAAAGAGAAATTTTTCTGTAGCTAGAAATCTATTCCTTGTATTTGTAACAAAAATTGGCAATATGACACTAAGATCCCATAAGAGATCCCATAAGATCCCATAAGAGACTCTCTAATTTCTTGGCATGTGTACATATAATATTTGTGTATTTTACTATCTTTGAGGCTTAACTTCCATGGTAGTTTTAGTTATTTGTTTTTGTTTTGATTTTGCACCTTCCCAGGTGCTGGTACTTCAGTGGTGAATAAAACCATCTGGTCCTTCATTCAGGATTTAAGTTGTAAATAATTCAGAGATTAAAAATGTAATTTTGAGTTTAAACAGGCCTATACTATGATTTTAAGTTGGCCAATTACCAATCCAGAGGAAATGAATACACACTATAAATTCTCTGAATCACAAAGTTCTGTTAGTTAACTAACATATTATAATCACTTTTATTAGGATTATGGAACACAAAAAATGCAAAAAGACTAAGAAGAGAGTTTAAATTTCAGGAAAAATAGACTAAATAATAGTTATTAGCATTGTTTGATGTGTACTTACAGTCTAACAGTAATAGGAGAAATCTGTACATTGTGCTCATCACAAACAACCTCAAACTTCCAGTGAGCCCATAAAGTATCCTGTTTCATAGATGAAGAACCTGGGGCTTAAGGCAAGAGTCGAATTAAAACTGACCCAGGTTTCACAGCTGCTACTTGTCAGAACCATGAGAAAACAGTTCATCTAATGCCAAAAACCCTGTGTTTCTACTGCATTAATCTGATGCTTAATCCAAGGTTTGTACCCCTTGAAGAAACCATTTTTCTCTTTTCTTTGTCAGAGAGAAACAAATTATGTTTTCCTCACTCTAAGTCTGCATTCAGAAAGTAGCAAAACTGCCAACTAGTTTCCTCATAAAAATAACACTCTGGGAACCCAACCTGGAGGGACATTTTAACCACCTATTATTAAAATAATCTCCCCTGGTAGCAGCACATTCTCCGTAACACATTCCATTCTAAACCTGTCCCCCTATACATAAAGTCTACATGTAACTTGGCTTCCAAACTAGGGCATTTGGGGGAGTAGAAAAGGCCACTGAAAATAATTACTTTCGGCTAAGTGTTGTAAACCAGCTGCACGCCATGAGAATAAGATGTATGGTCGCCCTATATAGAGGACTTCAAGCATAGATTATGTATTAGAATAGTAAACTATTGATCATAAAAAGGAGAAACACTCTTTACCCCTACATATATATATGGACACATAAAGATTTTCCTCCTAAGGCCACAGTAAAGTCACTATAGTATTAATGCAGCCTTCAGTCCACGCTCAGTCACCCGCTATAACTGTATAATAGCAACTTCCACCTCTCCTTGCTCCTTCAGACCATGGGGAAATGAATAACTGGCACCTTCTCCTTATAACATTTGAGTCATCTATTTTATATTTTATGTTCAGAGTATCTATGGATAAAAACATCTTATGTTCTCTTTTAATTCTTTGGTCAGTACCAGCATATACATTGGGAGGAAATGTGCTGTACAAAATGGTTTGTTCAATCATGATTAAGTATCTCTGCAGAGGAAGAGCATTTGTAAACTGTAATGCAAATTTTACTATTCTGGCAACCACCAGTTATTTACATTAGTTTCTTATTGCAGCCAACATCTTAGGAACTGACTTCTAGGTGAAATCTTTTATATACAAATAATAAAGAGAAGTAGGGACATGATAGGAAGAGCATTTGGAAGGTGATTGAACACAGAGAAGGGGGAGAAAGGTTAAAAATAGAACCAATAGAAATAGACAATAAGTAGCTGTTATGATTTGCCTCAGATTTTACTGAGCTTTAGAATTCCATTTGGGGTTAGAGAATTTTCTGAAATAGATTGCCCACATTAACTAGGTATATATCATGAAATCTAAACAGATAATTTCTTTAAAGACAATTTTATAACATAGATATAGTATTAAGTAGCATGAGAAGTATAAATAAATTGAAGGAGGATGGACTACAGGTCAGGTTTTATAATATTGTTACAAGAAGGGCTTTTCAACAATTTTTTAGTTTAAAAACCATACAGAACTCTTAATTGAAAGGAAATATATCTCAATGGGAAAGAAACTTTAACTCAAAATAGAAAGGAAAAAGAAAAGGCCATTGAAGATAGAGATGGAATTAACAATATTATAAGACTCCTTAGTTCCCCCTTCCTCCAATATATTACTAAAACAGCACAAGCAAATTATACTGAATTTAATTACATTTTGAATTTCAGTGTCATATTTAAATGTAATGATTCATGCTTTGTCCCTTAACTGCATTTACTTTCTTTTCTTTCGCCCCTTTCTCTTCCTTTTTCTTGCTAGCTTCATTTCTTTTCATTGTTTGTTTCAGACTTTTTAAAATTATTATTGTGTTGTATTTATGCACAGTTCTGAGAATATAGGTCTCCTTGAGGACCTGATTTCCTTAGAAAAGATGCACCCCACTTCCTTGTTCTTAGATTTATATATAATCATACTATTACATTTTAATTTTTAGAAAATTACCCTCTTCCCCTTTTATTCCTACCTTTCTGAAATACTGGGGATAAAATTATATTTCCAGAAAAGTTGTACAGTGCTCATGTAGCAATTCTGCTTGACTGTAGTTTCTTGTCCTTATTATTCCAAATAAGAGAAGCTCAACTCTTCTGAGGGTTCCTATCACTTACAAACAAACTAGCATCAGTCCCTCCCATACCCCTTATTTATCGGAATTAAGCCAGAAGGAAGCAGTGCCTCCATTTATGTCTACTTTCTCAGAGATAAAATTGACTTCAAGGCAAGTCTTAAATTTTATCAGATATTCTTTGTATAGATAACTGAGTTCTTGCAGTTTCATGATAGTTAATGCACCAAAAGCACTGGCAGCTTTAAAATGAATTAGAAAAGCATTTTCCATGTTGTAGACATTTTGGTGAAACATCTGTTTCTCTCTCTGTTTTTCCCAATCAATTGTTCCCTTTGTACACTGGCCTAGAAAACACAACATTCCTCACAGCTGCCTTGGTCTATTCACTTTGGACCATTTTGCTCCTATTACCAGTGTCCAGTAGTTTTCGGAGTGAGAGCTACGGAATCCTGGGGGTCTGAAAGATCAAAATCTATTTCACAGTAATACTAAGACTTTCTTTTCGCCTTTTGAACTCTTGTTCCCTACTGTTTGGAGAGATTTCCAAAGATATCCTCTTGGGTATTTTCATGATCTGACCACTAATAGGATCTGTGCCTTGTTTTGTGTCTTTAAGTTTCCCATTTTAATTTCTAATATGGCATAGATTTATAACTAAAATAGATATAAACCAAAGCACTGTGGGGACTTTAGTATTGTTTTAAGAGTGAGAATAGCTTCTGAGACTAAAATATTTGAGAATCATGGCCATAGACCAGTCTCATAGGTAATGTTTAAGTAAGCCTCACTGATAACTATAAAATACATAATTTGTTGCAATTGCAAGCATGTTTTGCTTATTCATCAGACTTGTTGAAATTATAATTGTATATACCTTAAGCTATAAATAGTCATACCAGCATTTTCTGTAACAGTTTCTTGTAAGAGTTGCCAGTACTTTTCCAGGATTTTTCTTTTTTCCCTGTCCAACTATAGAAGCCTTTATGTATGTAAACAATTTTAAGCAGTATTTTAAAAATAGAGATGTTTATTTCATTGAAGAATATTTGTAACAGGATTATTACCACGAGCTTTTGATACAATTCAAAAAATTTTTATTTGAAAACTTAATTTAAAACACAGGATGAAACAATGTAGATTGACTTTTGCTTCTTATCTGAATTATAATTATATGATAAACAGTTTATTTGCCAACTTTTTTTATTAATGCTATGTGAATTTCATTTTGTATGACTAAGAGTCAATGTTATTTCAGTTGAAAATGCTAAGAAATAGAAGTTTCCAGCAAAGGTAAATTTAATGTATTAGATGTTCATATGGCATGTCAACATTAATAAAAATTTAAATTTATAACAAAATTAATAGTGACATCTCTGCTGCATCTATTAAGACTATTTAATAAATCAAAGATCCAGGTCAATCGACAATCAGATTGTGATCATTATGGTTTCAAATTCTTAAATTGGGAAGATAAATATAAATCTTTAATCTAAGTTATATTGACATTTACTTTATGTAACTAGTAATAGCATATTATAATAATAATAACAGGGATATTAGGGTGATAACAAACATATTTCTTCTGCAAGCTTTTGAATTCAATGTTTCTTTTATTAAAAATATATTCAAGCAAAATAAATCAGATTTTTGTGAATGATTAAGGCTTTTCTTATTTACTTAACAAGAACTCTGGCCATACTCAGAATTGTTATAATGGCTGTTTAGTGATGTTTTCAAGGGCTGAAAAGGATTTCTGTTGTTCTACTCTGGCCATACTCAGAATTGTTATAATGGCTGTTTAGTGATGTTTTCAAGGGCTGAAAAGGATTTCTGTTGTTCTACTCTGTCACCTTTTGTTCATTGTCTTGCCATTTGGTTGTAATTTGGCTGCAATAATGCCGAAGACTACATATGAACACTATTCAAAGGCAGAAAATAATCTCTGAGAAAGAGAGACTATTCATTTACTACTATTTGATAATGAGAATGGATGACATTTCTAGAAACACTCCAACAGACTTTTCCTAAAGTCTCCCTGCCCACAAGTGGGTCACATAGCTATTTCATAGCATGAGTGAAGCTTAGAAACTCCTAGAAGTGGTTGGAATTTCAGGTGGAAAAAGCAAAAACTCATTGTGGTTTATAATTGATTTATAAATAATTGGTTTATAGTCACCTTTCTAGGCTAGGAACTTAGAAATTCTGAAAAATATAGTAGTTTTATTATATATAGAGAGAGAGAGTCATTACTGTTGCATGAAAAACTAATAACTTTTACAACAGATGGTGTTATAATGTTTGACCTGAACAGGATGCCCAGAAACTGAGAGAGGAAGCCCAATCTGAGTTGTTGGGAGGAGACAAACACACATGCAGAGAGAGCATGTGATCAAAATCTAGACGGCTGAGTAAAAGGGTTGGTCCATTTGAGACATATGGAACAGCAAACAGAAAGATGTATCTAGGACCTTACATGATATAAAGATCTGAAGTGATCTCAGTAATGAAGGCTGGTTTTCCCTCTATAAATTATAACTGTTACAATGCAATTACAAAGTCTCTCCCCTAAACTTTGTATGGGTGTATTGTTTCAAGATTCAAATAATGCTAAAATAAAGCCAGTATAATACTTGTCCACAGTCATATCATTTTATTAGGTCAACAAAGTATTTCCACTGTATTATTGTTTCCCTACACATTTAATGTGGTGCCAGGAAATCATATCATTTTTGTTTTCTGTTTTTCATTTTCTCTGTTGTCCTGGGAGGCAAGATTTCTTACTATATTCTGTTAGATTACTTTATCAGTCTCTGGTTGACTCTTCTAAAACACAAAGGAATTGAAAGCTCTGAGTGAAAAGTCTTGAAATCCACTAGATTATTATTGTTTTCGTTGTTGTTCTTTAGAAACTACCCTTTCAAGCCAAGCAGTTGAAATCTAACACCTCTATTTGTGTTATATTGTCATTATTAGGAGTGTATATTTTCTGCATAAATTCTCAGGGGATATAATTAATTTGTTAAATCTTTTAGTAAATATGCAATACCACTTCAGCCCACCTGTAGGATAGCTATTCTATGAGTTTGCCTCTATCTAGTAAGGTGAAAACCTAACAAAAGTGAGTAGGCTCTGTCACTCCTGTTATTTAGCAACTGCTAACTATGGATAAATGATGCCATATTTTTACCCTTTGAGATTTATTATGTACAAATGACTTACTATTTATGTATTGCCTTTCATTAAGATTTAATTTTAAAATTGAAAAATATTTCTACTCTTCATCTCATAGTAACTCCTTTCCTAGGAAATCCTTCAATGGACCTCTCCTAATGTCTCCCTATCCACAAGGGGTTACCTGTCTATTTAACAGAGTGAGCAAAGCCTCAAAAGTGCTGGAAGTGCCTGGAATTTCAGGTTGAAAAACCACAAATTTGAGTAACTGGGTTATAGTTATCTTTCTGGGCTGGGTACTTTAAAATTCTCAAACAAATACTTGTCTGGAATTTTGACATTGATTATCAGAGCTGTATATTGTGACTAGTATATTTAGCTAATTATTAGAAATAAAGTGGATAGACTTCATGCCAGGAACATGAACACAGAAAATATTCTTTTTTTTATAAATCCAACATTAGTTTGCATGGCCTATGACAGCAAGCACTTCTTAAAGTAATAGGATAGCAATAAGCTGCATTGGCCTGAAGGGAGTGCCTGTGAGTAAGCTGGTGAAGTTTTGCTAAGCTGTTAGACTGCACTAGAAATAGCTGTGCTTCGTGAATCCCAGCCTTTTTCTCCTGATTTGAATTGGAAAAAAGAGAATATAAGAGTATAAGACACGAAGTTGTGACCGGGATCTGATGCTCACTTTTACCCCACTCATCGAAACAAATTTTAAAATATTCATGCATATAAACAAATATGTATTTCCAACTTGCCATGGATGGCATTTTATTGAAGGACACTGCTTGGTTTTGATTTTTTCTGGTTTTTTCTTCATTCCTTGTCTTTTGTTCCCCCTTCAACAAAAAGCCATTTTCTAGAATAAGTATATATAGAAAATTGCAACTCTGTTTTTGTGTGTGTGTTTTAAATTTAATAGTTTTATTAGTATGCCTCAGAATAAAATTCTAAAATGTACTATAGTCTTAGGTACACATCTTACCTAAGCAGAGCAGTCAAATGTGTTCTCATATTTACTTATTCTGACTCTCACATTCAAATTCCAAACAAGTATCAGTAACATCACCAAATCTTCTTTTCTCAGTCTCCTATTTTAAGCACTGTCAAAAGGAGAGGGGAAATCTTCACTCTTGTCTAAATCACTTGAACATCAAAAATAAGCTGCTGGCAAGAGATAGAAAGATGCAGGCTGACTCCAGGCTCACTACACACATTTTAGAAGTTCTTTTTAGTACAAGAAATGGCACAGCCCCACCTTGGGTAAGCTTGTAGATACCCCCAAGTTAGGTTAGTGAAAGAAAGAACCTTGAATGAGACCTAGGCTGATTATCGGGGCGGGTGGGGCGGGGGGATGCTCATGGGGCAAGACTCTATTCTAGGAGCCTTCAAATACATTCTCATTTATACCCCATGGTAGCTCAACAGGATAAGAATAATTATTCTAATATTTATAAATGAAAAAAAAGAAAAAAATAGAAGTTTCCAAAAAACATAATCCAGGGTCCACTATTTGCGTGAGTAGTACTAGGATCTAATTACAGATGTGCCTAATTCCAAGCACAAAGATTTTCCTCCTGCACAGCTCAGTTCAAAGTTACTATCATAATAAATAGGAGATTCAGGGCTGCCTTACCCCTTGGCAGCATAATCAACAAATCTCACAGCATGCAATTAAAATTGTTTTGTCCAGATGCATGCTATCTCCACACTATGTATCACCTGTATTATTTTTGTTTTCTTCTTAATGTAATTTTTGTTGTATTCATTGGATTAAAAATCACAATATCAGAAGATATTGCCCTCATATATTTCAATAAATATTAGCCATAACTTGATGATATACATAGAAGTTATATTGCTCTTAATTTTGGAAAATTTGAAGTAGATATCAAAATGTTATTGTTTACATATTTAAAATGTATGTGTTAATTTAAGAATAAGTTTAAAATCTACTTAAATGTTATTTATAATTTTTTAATTTTATTCCATTTAATGAGAAACCCAAATTTAGCATAGTTGTGAGAATCAACAAAGACAAGAGTAAGAAAATCTAATGGGAATATAGAATTTTTAAATAGACAAATCAGATCCTAAATTAATTTCAATGTCTCTAAATCTCTAAGGTCTTTTGTTCTTACACTGATGCTAACCTAAACCCAAGAGCATATTACTTACAAAATAAGGTCATAATTATTCCAGCAGCAAATTTCTAAATGCACTCAATGAACATTTTTATAGTAATTCCAGATATATTAACAAAAATATTTTGTATTCTTTACTGAAAAATCTTACTCTTAATTCTATATATCATTTAATATCAGAAGGGTGTTTCTGGTTTTGTATTGTATGTGTGTGTGAGTGAGTGGAGGTTGGGGGTGAGGATTGTTACTTAGAACTGAACCCAAGGCTTCTTGATTCCAGGTGATCTACTACTGAGCTACACCTCCAAGCCTGAAAGCTATGTTCCTCTTTACAGCATGAGATACAATATCTGGTAGTTTCATTTCTTCCAGTCTTGTCATACACCATGTAACCCTGGACAAATTACATAACAATTTGGAATCTCATGGTTCTGTTCTATAAAGTATTTTTTAGTTGTGAATAACTAGAATTGTATTATATCAAATATACTCCTATTACTAATTCTGTAATTTGAGTATATCTCATTTTTCTTTTCTCAGAAATCCTGATTATTTCACAAGTGCGTTGAAAATTAAAAAGGTTGCTATAAGCAAGCACAGTTTTTTCACCCTGATCATTTTTGTTGTGATACATTTGGGTGAGAAACGATTATTGTTATCTGACTCTGCCATGCAGAATAACAGGGAATGATGAGAGGAAAGAAAAATATAGTTCTTCAGTTAGTATATGGAATACAATTTTACCTAGGCATTTAAGATAAAATACTTTTAAAAACAATCTTTTCTATGGCTTGCTGTTGTTGTGTTTAGAAATAGGAGTAAATACTCCTAGAATATATTTTAATCAGCGACAATGTAATATTGTCCACTAACATCTTAGAATGGTTGCCCTGTCCAAATTCAAAGCCTGTTTATTATCCCAACCACATGTGCATAATTTAGCCAGAACATTGAAATTATTGAAGAAAATTATTTTGATATTAAATGACTAATGAAAGATCCACATTTGTATGAGTTCCTGCTTATATTTACTTTTTAAAACAGAAATGATAATGTTATCATAGAAATAATAACAAAATATATTCTCCAGGTTTCTCCAGTCTCTCTTTTTCCCATCTCATTTTATTAATTTATTACTCTTCTTTATTTTTTTATATTAGATCTTATACCACTTCCTTCCCTCTTTTGACTTGCAAATGAAAAATCTACAGTCCTCTACTCAACTGAAAGCTTGTATGTACCAAGCCCCATGATGGGCTTTTTGATATACATAATTTATTACTTACAGCAATCATATGAATAAAGGTATCACCATCTAAATCTGTGCTTTTAGTATGTGGTGATTTAGTGTGAGGAATTAAACTGTGACTCTCACTGCAAGTCTACATCCCACTCTATCAGAATTGCCATAGACTCACAGATCTTTACACTCTCTCTCTCTCTCTCTCTCTCTCTCTCTATATATATATATATATATATATATATATATATATATATATATATATGCATATATATGCATATATATATATGCATTCAGATAGATAGATATATGTATATCTGTTTATCTACCTTGTGTAGTGCTTTTGCTCAAGATGCTTTGCAATGCTGGTTTTCTGGCTGCAAATTCTTTTAGCTTTTGTTTATCATGAAAGATTTTTATTTCGTTGTTGTACGTGAAGCTTAATTTTGCTGGATACAGAATTCTTGGTTGGCATCCATTGTCTTTCAGTGTTTGAAATACGTTATTCCAGGATCTTCTCGATTTCAGCGTCTGTGATGAAAAATCCGTTGTTAACCTTATTGGTTTACCCCTGAATGTAATCTGCCTCTTTTCTCTTGTAGCTTTTAATATTTTCTCTTTGTTCTGTATATTGGCTATCTTCATAACAATGTGTCTTGGCGTTGGTCTACTATGATTTTTGTGTGTTCAGTGTTCTGTATGCATCTACAATTTGTATATCCGTTTTCTTTTTTTATTTCTGGAAAGTTTTCTGTAATTGTTTCATTCAGAAGGTTACTCATTCCCTTGGTTCAAATCTCTGTACCTTCCTCTATCCCGATGACTTGTAGGTTTGGTTTTTTTAAGTTGTCCCATATCTCTTAGATGTTTTTCTCGTGATTTTTTACCAGCCTTTCTGAGTTGGCTAGACTCTTTTCAAGATGATATATTTTGTCTTCATTGTCTGACGTTCTGGCTTCTACTTGCTCCACTCTGTTAGTGATACTCTCAATTGAGTTTTTAATTTGGTTTATCGTTTCCTTCATTTCTAGAATTATTGTTTGATTTTTTTTATAATCTCTATCTCCTGATAAAGATGCTTTACTTCTTCTTTTATCTGTTTATGTAATTCATTTTCAATGTGTTTTTTCACTGTTTGGATTTGCTGTCTCGTATCCTCTTTAAGGTTCCATTCTTTCTGTCTAAGGTGTTCCTTGAGTTCTTTATATGACCATTTTTCTGGTGACTCTAGGTCCTCCTGAATATTTAGGCTGTCCTTCATTGTTTGTACTCCCTTTCTTCCTTGCTTTTTTATGCTGCTCATGTTACTTCTTGTTCTGTTTGATTGCTGAGTTACTGTTTACTCTTATAAATTTATTTGATGCTTGGGAGGAAAGATATTAGAAGGGAAGGGAAGAAGTCACTTCCGGTAGCCACGCCCCCAGTATCTGGTGCAAGAGACCTCAGTTGTCAGCACTGGTGGGAGCCGTAGCCAGGAGTTCCGCGCCACTCCTGATTCCCTCGTTCTGGCTATCGCGCTCACAGGAGACCTGAGAGGGGCCCTTAATGTTTCCCCGCTGTGTGGAGAGGGATGGCTAGGGGGTTACACACCTGTCGTCACTGGTTTCAATGAAGTTCTCTCCTCCGCCCGTGATGTCAGTTCTCTGCCATGGTGGTATCCCATGCAAATGGTGACCGTTCGTTCCCTTTGCCGGGTGACCAATGCAACAGGTGGGTCCTGACTGTCTCTCTCCCAAGCCCCGTTTCAATCCTGTGGCTACTGCCTATGAAGGTTGGTTGGCTTTTACCTCTGTAAGTTAGAAGGGCCGACCAGTTATTTCAGTGGGATTGTTAGTGCTGAGTCACGAAAAGCAGGTGAACCTGAGCTTGAATGCAGCTGATCCAGGCTCAGTGTGTGTTCTCCGCGGGTTCTTTAGCACTGAGCCTGAGTAATTTGTCTGCGAGATGCAGGCGAAAGGCAGTTTCCGCAGGTTCTTTAGCCCTGGACCAGAGCAGTTCCGGGAGCTGGAATTCGGCCGCTCCGGGCTTGGTGTATGTTCTGATAGGAGCAGGCTCCAAGAAGTAGTTTTTGCGGGTTCTTTAGCACTGAGCCTGAGTAATTTGTCTACGAGACGCAGGCAAATGGCAGCCAGAAATTACCTGTTCTATAGCTGAAAGAGCTGCCATCAGTCGAAAACAGGGATGGTGACGTCAGCTCTCCAAGATGGTGGCTGCTGGCTTCCTCTGTTTATCTATATTTATATCCCTATCCTTATTCTACCTCTATCAATTAGTCATATATCTATTCCATCTATTCATTTATGATCTTGAATAAGAATACATGATGAATACATGATGGGTTGTAAAAATGGTACTATAGAGTATTTACAACTTTTGGAATAAGTGTTGGAGAGATAATGAATGACAATTATAGTTGTATAAGGAAAGCCTTCATTTGGGTCTGCAATGGGGTGATTTTTATTAAGTCACCTCAGCATATATTTGAGAGAAGATACTGTGCTTTTGGCAGATATTAGGCCCTTAGGAATAAAAATGGGAATAGATTCAATTTTCTTCTTTAAAGAATTTACATTTAGTGAAATGGTTGTTAAAGAACTGGGGGTAGTCAGAGGTTGTCTGATACAACCAGGATATTCTTCCAGCTCCTTCAAAATAATCCTTAATAGGATGATGCTTCATGACGGGGGCATTGTGTATGGTATGTGCTCAAGTTCCCAGGGTAATTCTGATTCTTACCATCCTTATCCCTGAGTCTTCCTCTCCAGTGTGGTAGTTTTAAAACTCTAAATTATATAGATGCAAGATGTACAAATTATTTGTACCTAGATCCCTCAATAGATTGAAATATTATTTGATAAAATAAATCTTAGTTTCTTTTTTTTTATCATCCTGCCATAACCCTTAATTGAGTCAGACTATCCTAGAGTTTTTATTTTGTTTGGAACTTTATAAATTCTTTATAGAGCATGAGTAATGTAATGAGATTTCAGAGTTGATAAGAATATATTATGGAAAGTGTGATGTAAGAAATTTTTTTTTGAATGTACAGATTTTGACCCCATATTTTTCCTCATATCAAGTATGCAGTGACATTTGTTTAAAATATTTATTTGATTTTATTTTTTAAATGCATGACAGTGGAATGCATTACAATTCTTATTACACATATAGAGCACAATTTTTCATATCTCTCTATATAAAGTATGTTCACACCAATTAATGTCTTCATACATGTACTTTGGATAATGATGTCTATCACATTCCACTATCATTGCTAACCCCCTGCTCCCTCCATTTCCCTCCCACCCATCTGCCCTACCTAGAGTTTATCTCATGCTCCTACTCCCTACCCCATTATGGGTCAGTCACCTTATATCAGAGAAAACATTCAGCATTTGTTTTTTGGGGATTGGCTAACTTCACTTAGTATTATCTTCTCTAACATCATCCATTTACCTGAAAATGCCCTGATTTTTTTTCTCTTTTATTGCTGAGTAATATACCATTTTGTATATATTCCACATTTTTAATCCATTCATCTGCAAGGGGCATCTAGGTTGGTTCCACAGTTTAGCTATTGTGAATTGTAGTACTATAAATATCAATGTGGCTGTGTCCCTGTATTTAAGTCCTTTGGGTATAGACTGAGAAGAGGGAGAGCTGGGTCAAATGGTGGTTTCATTCTGATTTTTCCAAGAAATCTCCATATTGCTTTCCATATTGGCTGCACCAATTTTCAGTCCTACCAGCAATGTATGAGTGTGCATTTTTCCCCACATCCTCACCAATGCTTATTATTGTTTGTCTTCATAATAGCTGCCATTCTGACTGGAGTGAGATGATATCTTAGAGTAGTTTTGATTTGCATTTCTCTAATTGTGAGATGTGATGAACATTTTTTTATATATTTGTTAATTGATTGTATTTCCTCTTTTGAGAAGTGTCTGTTCATGTCCTTGGCCCGTTTATTTAGTTTCAAATAAACTAGACCAAAAAAAGCAGATTATTTTCCCAATACAAATTTTTCTTACTACATGAATTATTTTTCTGGTTCCTATATAATCTCAGTTCTATTTTATTTAAAAACTTCCACAGATATTTACTTGTCCTTAGAACTATTCTTCTGGAAGCAGGAATGTCTTGAATACATCAATAATTCTCAAGAAATTTCATCAATTATGTATTGAATGCAAAGATTGAAGAGGTGTCCTTTACCTTTCACCATTGCTCAAGACTCATCACTAAAATTTAGTCTTATTGGATGTTTAATTGGCATTTGAAGCTGTATTCTTATGAAGCCTAATATTATGTTTCTCTTTCCCAAGATGCAGAACTGTATAAACAGAAACAAAGAAGAGCATAGTATTATGACCATCATTATTTTGTGAGAATATTCCCTTGGGTGCTACCACTTATAGAGTTTATCTTTAATTGAAAAACTAACAGAATTACTTACTATTTATGCTGATCATTGTTGTAGATTACAACACTTTGTTTGCATTCAGTATAGTCTCTTTATTTTCTTGTTTGCAAGCAGCTGCATTTATTAACTAAGTTGTGTTTTCTACTACATGTAAGTGTACTTTTTATTCACTTAAAAATAGCATATGTCCATTATGGGAACATCACCATCTATTCCACTCTTTTTTTTTCCTGGTCTGTTCCTTAAATTTGTGTATTAATTGCAACATTTTGCATTTAAAACTTCAAATTAGAAAGAGAGTAGCTGACACTGAAAAGATTATGGACGTCTAATATATTTCAAATGAGGGAGATGTTTGAACATTCTTAGTTCTTTTACATAGTTTGGGAAGAAAATGTGAATGTAAATATGCTTGAGCCTCCCATAAATAAATGCATTGCATTCTTTTATATAGTCATATTGTAGACTTTTATGTATTTAATTATAGTTAAGTAAGTCCACAAAACAAGGAAATATTTTTGCTAGTCCCAAACTTTGTTAGATTTCCTTTTCTTGCCTCCCCTTATAATTATATAAGTAATCCATGATACAAATAAATACTAACTCTTTTCTGGAAATTAGAGAAGATAACTTCTAATTAAAGGACATCTGGGTGCCAATAGTTCTTAAACTAGTATAACTGCCTTCATATTTCATCCAAGAAGATTTAATTCACTGAATGCTATGGAAAGGAAACTTTACAGTTTGCCATTTAGCACAGTGACATCTGAAAAAATCTCAGAGGACTTCCCCTCTGTTGTCAGATCCTCATCAGTCTAGGTTTTCTAGTGATTTTCTGACTGGACTCACAGCCATCAGATCCCACCCTACAAGTCCCCTTCCACCAGTTATGCCAGATGAAAATGAAAACAGTATTATTTCTTTTACCTTTACTATGGGGAGGCAGCCAGCACCGTGTTAGGGGGTTCTTCTTCCTGCCAAGGGAGATCATAAGCCACCTAAGAAATTAGTCTAGAATAATTAGTGAAGAACAAAAGACAAAGTCAGAAAGATAGTTTCAAAAAGATGGAGCCCCTGATAGGTCCAGTCCACACAGAAGCTAGAGCTGGACAACTAGAAAATGATATCCTGTGGTTTATTTAAGGGGTACATTAAATGCAGGGATAAGGTTTTAGGAATGGAGTCTTGCTTCCTGATGTCTTGCAGTCAGCAGGTTGATTGCCATCTTGGCAGGTCACACCCATCTCAGAGGGGCTGTGTGGATACAGCAGGTAACTCCATCTCCCGTGCTGTGTGGGGCCTTTGGCAGAGCTGAAGGGGAAGTTCACCTGCATCAGGTGATCTATCCCTGTGGGGGTGCAACAAGAATTTCTCAATGCCAGACCTATCCCCTTACTAGCTGTGATGCCCATGTAGTCCACATACAGCCCATGGATGATTCTCAGCACTTTACAATCTTCTATTTCTCCTATCAGCCATAGCATAACATCCAATGACAGCAGTGTATACATTAACCCCTAATAAGCTAAAGACTTGGCACATTTCTTCCTTCATTCCCTCTTTCCTTACTTATTCAATTGGCACTTCCTGAATTCCTAGATAGTGCTCAATATGAGTGATAAGCCAGTGATAAACAACCTCAGGGCTCTGGGGGCCTGGGTTGTGGCTCAGTTGTAGGGTGCTTGCCTAGCACATGTAGGGCCTTGGGTTCCATCCTCAGCACCACATAAAAATAAATAAATGAAGGTATTGTGTCCAACTACAGATAAATAAATAAATAAATAAATAAATAAATAAATAAATAAATACCTCAGCCCTGCCATAAATACCTTAGTCTATTTTTTTACTTAAAAGAAAATTCAAGCATCACCTCTAAAATATGATTCTTATAGTCCATTAATTATTCTTTTTTTCCATGATACCTACCCACAATTCTGCAATTCTAGAATATTATATGAATATTTATTCTATTCATTTTTAGGATTCTCATTCACACTTTATCTTTCCAATTATTCACTCATTTAATAAGTAGCCAAAAGCTACTGGTTTCTGCCTGCATCACACACACAACACCCCAACACCACCCCATTGAATGATGCTCCCACCTTTTCAACATTCACATACTGTGCATTATTATCAATATTTTATTTTTTTTTTACTAGTAATGCATTAGCTACCTCTACCATGTGCCAAATCCTCTTCTTGAAGAACTTTGAAAACACAGCACCAACTTAACTTTTAACATAAAAATAATTAACAGAGGTGCTACAGCTGTGACTGTTTACAGGTCTTCCTTCATCCATCCATTCTTGCAACATAAATTATTCCTTGTCTGAGTGAACAAGTGGCTATTTGCAGACATGAAATGCCATATTTTTCTGATTTTTCTATTGTCAGAATACAGACCTATATTTTAAAGAATGTACATTCTAATATCAACAAATATGAATTAAACCATTTTGCAAGTAGAAGCAAGCTTATATTTGAAACAATCAAGCCCAGAGCTGTTCTCAAGGTCACACAATAAGTCAGGAAAAATCAAATACTCTACAGGAGAAGGTGTGTGAGAGTTTTTTCAGTTCCATCTAGAACAACATGCAAGATTTAAAGAACTATCAATGTCATACATATTCTTTACATAAAGAAGAAATCAAGTATTTGTCTTCCAACTGAGTTTTTAAATCTTAAGAAAAAAGCAATGGTCATATTTTTACCCTACTTTGCTCTTTTGAAAATAAGAGCAATGTGTAGCTTGCAGAAATAGAAAGCCTCCTTTCAGTTCAGGCATGGTGGAGAAATTTAGAAATATAAAGATGCTACCTTTATAGAATTTTTGATGCAGTTTATCCTAAAGTGGAGCTGGCTAATTTTATCATATATGGAAAATAAAGTGTCCAATTCAAGTCCTAAAATGTAGGTTGCCTAGGAAGATAAAGTGAACCCACTGATCAATCACAGCTTCACTTTATGCTCTGCCGATTTGAAGTTTCCAGTTGCAGTGACAAAAAATAAATAAATAAATAAACAAACAAACATTGTTTTAAATATAAGGAATACAGGTGTTGCACTACAAAGAAAATATTAGAAGAGCTGGTTAAGAAAGAGTTCATTCTGGAGAGAAGATAGTACATGGCACTATTTCTATTTCTAATTTGGTAATAAATATATTTGGAATTTATTATAAATGATAAGTCCTGAATCCATATATACAACCATATAAAATTTTTCATGATTAATTTATTAAATATTTTGAAAACTGTGAGATAGCTATGCACGTTTTGAAAATGGTGCAAGTAGCAACTCTTTTGTATTGCAATTCTTTTTTTTTTACTAGTACAATATTAAGTATATTTAGTATTCTTATCTTAAATGTTTAAATTGGCTTAACAATTGGTTTCTTTAAAGTAGTCAATATAATCTTTTTACCTTAGAAAAACATACAAGGTTTTCCTCTGATGACTTTCTAATCTTAGTCCTTTAATTCAGTTTCATTTGACAAATTTGTATATAACATATGTAGCATATATCATGCGGTATTTGGACTACACAAAATAATAACACAAAATTCCCTGTTTGCAATTTTCAAAATTTATCTCTAATTACTAGCTTCACATGCTTTTAAGCAGTGTGTTTTAAGAAGGGTGCAGGTGTTTTAATATATCATTTTCACCAGGGAAGAGAAAATATAAGTTACCATATGAAATTTTTTAAAAGTCTCTGTATATATGTGTGACTGTATGTGAATTAGCATGACACACAGAGAGAAAGAGATAGAGGGAAATGGAGAGAAAACCAGGAGGGAGGGAGAGAAGGAGGGAGGGAGGGAGATAGAGATAGAGAGAGAGAGAGAGACGCATATTTTACTATAAATTGTATACAGAATTTATTTTGAGCAACCTGATTTCATATCAAGGCATATTGGACATGGATCACTTTCATGAGAGTCATAAACTGAGCCCTTTAAACTGAATACATGATAAATTCCTTCTCTAAGACTTCTACAGTATAAGCTACCTTCAAGTTGTTCATTCGTTTATAAAGGTTTAGGTTTGGTTCTCTGAATTGGGGGAAAAATTGCAATTCATGATACCAAGAAATGAGCATAGACTTCTTGTCATGCAACATTGAATTTGTGAATCTAACCTGAATATATAATGTGAGTTTCCTAAATTCGTTGGCAAGTTCCTCTTTTATGAAATCACTGAAGCTCAAGGCTCTATTAGATACACTTGTTGACACTTGGGTGCCTTAAAAATGTACCTGTTCACTGAAGAAAATGATAAAGCAGACAGAGCATTTGTAGAGTTTAACAGTATTTGGAACCTCCTAGTTACATTATGCAACTCTCATTAGAAACTTTCAAGACATTGACATGAAGAATATATTTATAATTGCAAAGCTTGTCAGCAGCTAGTACATATGCAGGACTTGAAATTTTAAATAAGTTCTGATCACTTACTGTAGCACGATTCTCTCTCATAAAATTGTTGGTTGTAAGTGGATGCTATTTTCTTTTTTGCCATTTCACTGGTTTTGGTTTATTTGATATCACAGCATTGGGCTAAAAATGAAATAAAAAAAAATTAATGAACTACAGATCACTGTTAAAGTAAGGGAAGATGCTGGTATTATAGTACATTACATGCTGCTTTATAGGGAGTGTGTTTATGAAACATAAAGCCATTCTTTGGGTTTATTCTCTCAAAAGGATGAAAACCAAAAAAAAAAACAACTTTTTTTCCTATTTGATCTTTGCCTCACAACAGAGTGCTGGATTGGTATAGAGGTCATAGAGCTAGGAATAATGACTTGGATTAATCCAATCTCCATTTCATAAAGATGAATACTAGTTTATGTAACTGTAGGAAGTCTTGAAAGAAAAGAAAATATAAGATAGATAGATGACCTGCAAAGTTAGTCTCAGTTCTCTGTGACAGCAGTGTCTACTATCATCATACTGGTCCTTCTCTTTCCTAGCAGGTGATGAGAGTCATGATTTCTGAAGCAATGTTGTACCTGGGATGATCTTGTCCAGACTTTTAGACAACAAGAATTCTTAATTATTCAGGAGATTAGAAGATATAAGGTCACAGAGAGACTTATTTTTATGATGAGAGTTCAAAAAAACAAATAAAATAAAAGAAGAAAGAGAAAGAAAAAAATGGAGCACCACAAAACCAACCAATAGCCCAAACTATTCTCTCTGATTAAAGATAACTCGATATGCATCTGCCATGCTTGCCATTGATCCACAGCATTTGAGAGCAAATCATTCCATTGAGGAAATGCATTCTTCAGGACCATTATTTTGAAAAATAGGTACATACATTTTAGACTGTGATTTAATATTAGCAAAGTTGTTTCTCTTTTAATGGAAAATAACAAAACATATATGCATATTAGGAAGGTATTTCTGTTTTTAAGAAAAATCTGATTAGAAGAAGAAAAATTATTTCATGAGTGTGTGGGTGGCAGCATTTTTTTTTCAGAAAAGACATTAAGGAGATAACATTTAAGTAAATAGATGAGGATGTCTGTCTAAAATTCTAATGATGGACTTATAAAACACTTTTTTAGTTGAGATAAAAATAACCATCTGGAATAGAACTTTCATGAGTAAAGTCATCGACTTCTTTTTTGAGTCTGCATGAAACTGGAAGATTAGCTTCTAGGAAGCAAAAGCAGATCAATATGGCTCTGCTTATCTGATATTACATTTAGACCCCTCTAACTAGCCAAGGGAATTGAAGTCCCTCTAGCAACTAAATTTGAGCCACAGGAGAGTACACAAAAATATCAGGTTTTTAAGTCATTGTTGGTTCTTATTTTCATATCCAAAGAGAAACCATTAAAATACATTCATATAATATTAGATATTATACATAAATCTGAAAGTTATTGGGTTAAGATCCTGTTTCTGAAGATTCTGGATAATTAAATAATTTTTAAGGAATTAGTAGTTTCAAATGGTCATCCTTATTTTGACTCCAAACTTGACTTATGTATATATAAATGCAGAGCATATTTGTTCATGTTTTCAGAAGTCACTTTTCCTGAACCAATTTTCACCTGCATCCATAGAAGGAACAGATCACAATTCTTCAAAGAAATTTCATAACAAATTCAGCCATTTGTCACAGTTTAGGAAACAAAAGAAACTGGGTATTGGGGAATATAACTTGAAAAATGGATCCTATGATGGAATTCTGAAAGATATTATAAAGGTCATGATTAAATGGTAAAATTTGAAATTGATAGTTTTTAATCCAATTATTTTGTTCATAAAATGAGAGCTTACTTTGTACATGATTTTCTCTCATTGTGGTGAATTTTAAGAGTGTGAAGGAAGAAAAATTTGTACAGAAGAATAGTGATTGTAAACATAATTTCAAATAAGATTTTATATAACTATTCATCTTGGAACATTTAAGGACATAATGATATTATTAATTAAATATAGAATACTCATATTTTTATTAATTTTGTGTCTTGGAAGTGTGGTTTGAATATGTAGTCTGCAACATCTGAGTGTTTATTTCCTGACATATTTATGAATATGTGCATGCTAACTCACACACAGTCACACATTTTTCCCAAAAGACCTACATGATCCCAAGTTCTAGAAAATATATGTTGATTAATAAGCATTGAAACAAGCATTCATGGTATCCAAGCATAACTCACAAGTACTCAAGATATTCAACAAACATAATAGTGTCACATAACATGGAAATGTTGTGCCCTCAGAATTTTTAAAACTTTTGCAAATATTAAATCACACCATATATATGTGGGCATGAGCATTTTTATTTTAATCCTATTTAAATTTTTAATTTAATTTAATTTAATTTAATTTTTTTGCAAGTCAAAGTAAAATCCATAAGTCTTCAAAGCTATCACATAAAACCATTGAACATTACTGAGAAATCCTACAGAGAGGTTGGGGAGGGGAGTAGAGGGAAAAAAAAAAAAACTTGTTAAAATCATGAACACTTCATTGAATATCTTTGAACCTTGGTAACAGTCACTGTGAAATCAATATTAATCTAATATATGAAAAAAATAATAAAACCAGTTCACTGAAGGTAAAATAATTATTCAATATAGACTAATTCTATTTCCAGTGAATAGGGAGTATAATTCTTATGAGTATAAACATGGTCATATATAATTCTTATGAGTATAAACATGTTTCATAAATATAAATGCTTTTACTCTGGAGGAGTTCATTCTGTTGGCAAGCACAATTATTTAAGGGAATTATATCTTTACATTGAATGATCAGGGATAAAAATTGAGACAACTATAAATTAATGAAACCCTCTACTAGTATGCTCATTAAAAATATGCTCTCAGTAATCACCTTCCCTCTAGATATGTATTCTAGGGGATTTGACTGACACCCAAATAATAGCTGGCTGACTTTTAAAAACTGCCCAATATCAGCTTGGGGAAACGAGTACTATTTATATCTCTTTAATTCAATTATTTATTCATCAAATAATTGGTGCAGTTAGTCACCAGGAACATAGTAGGCTCTAGAGACAGAGGCATGAATGGAATAGAATGCAGCCTTTGAGAAGCTCAGTTCAAAGCCACAAAAGTAATAATTTCAATAAAGGATATTGTCAGTAAACATACTCAGGGAGCTCAAAGGAGGAGCAACAAGCTCTTTGTAATTTCATGGAAATTTTTACACTTGAAGTAACTTGAGATAAATTTGAAGGATGAGTAGAAATCAATCAAAAGATGGAGACTTTTGTTGCTTAATATGTTGGCTAGAGAAGAAAGTCATGTAATTGTTAATACTGCACATCTAAGAAGATTAAAACAAGTTAAAAAGGAAGAAAAGCAATGTTTTGTGGCCGAGTTTTTGTTTTTATGTCTGTTTTTAAAGAAACATAACAATGAAGACCATTTCTCAAAAATAGCATATTATCCTTAGAGTACAAAATGATAAATAGTTGTTTCAATACTGATTATTAATTACGAACTTCATTTTTGTGTCTCAGGGGCCATTAAATTGATAAGTTAGGATTAGTAGAAAGTAAAAGATTTAAGAATTATTAAAAATATTAATATCTTGCCACTACTGTATAAATCAAAGAACTGGTAATTATGACATAATGTGGCAATGTTGCTGTTTAGAAATATCTTAATTAGTTGTTGGTTCACTGGTATTTTTTCCCAATAAATTAATATTAGTACAGATAGGTGGCATTGCTATATAACACATGTACAGTGATGTTGGAGACCATTTTTTTTATGATTTCAGAATTGAGTAGCTGGTCAATTCTGCTGCCCACTACTAGAATATTTCTATGACACCACTATTTTGGAATGCATTTGTATACTATAGTATACTATACTATGTGAATTATCGATTAATAAATACTTGCAAATAATTGTGCTACTGTAAGTAAGAATATATATGTTTTTTTAGCTATATTTAGTAAGTACTTATATTATTCTTTTATGGCATGAAATATTCACCCATCTTAATTTATCAATCCACCCCCCAAAATTAAGGCATACTTATTCTTTGTTAGTCAGATATTCTCCGTCATAGAGTGGAGTAAGAAAAAAAAAAAAAAAAAGAAATCAAAGATACAATATTTTACTTTCAAAAAAAATATCCAACCTTTCATAAGGGAGATAAAATTTATTTCATGTGATATTCTATTAAGATAAAATATCAATTTCACCATAGAGTGAATTATAATGTTAAATGGAAAAAACATGATGGAATAGTATTATTTCTAGAACAGTGTAGATACAATGCTGATTTGATTAATGGATAGTATGTAACATTGTTACAAAATATATACTTTGTGTATGTGTAAGAGAAGAATCTTATGGATCATTAAACTGATGTATTACCAACATTCTTTACTCTAGTTAAAAGATACTTTTTCTTTACTTTATCAGACATGTATTTTAGAACAAAATAGAAAATACAGTTGTAACATCTTTCATTTGCTACATTAAACACATTTAAGTGCTTGTCCACCAAAGACTTTCACATTCTATAATTTTTTTCAAGATTGACATATTATTCCCCAGCGTTGTAAACCTGATTTTGGTTTCTATTAAACCTTGCCAGACAGACAATATCTGAAATCACTGTTAGAATTAAAATGTAAGGGGACCCATTTAACTCTTTTTACAGTGATATCTGACTGCTTCCTTTAATCTTATTGTTAGAATCTTTTAAAAATCCATAACTGTTTCACCACAAACTATATTTCAAATTATAATAATAATGAAAAAACAATAGCTCTAATTTGCTGTTGAAAATATCACTCTAAGTCTGATTAGCTATGTCCATCATGTAAGTAAAAACCCAGTTTAGACAACCTGAACACCCTCTGGTTAATTTGGTGAGCTGGAATGGAATAAAGACATTTTGATGAACAGAAATAATTGAATTAATGGCTTAAAAATTACTGGTTTTGGAGAGGGAGGAGTAGGGTAGAAGTCAGCATGAAAAAAAAAGTACCAAATGAATTCAATTTATATTTATTAGGTTTTTATATTTTCTGAGAACTGAATATATATTTTTTCTTTTACCCCAAAATATGTTTCAACCCTCTTTATTTCCTCTATTAGTATTTGTACACAATTAACATTCAATTTGATGAAAATTCAAAATAGCATATATAACTAGTAACTAAAGAATGTATATATGATGGAATGTTTACTTTTTTAAGAAAGAAAATCCTATTTTGACAACAGGGATGAAACTGGAGGTTATTATGTTAAGTGAAATAAGATAGCTAGGTATTGTGGTGTATACCTGTAATCCCAGCTACTTGGAAAATTAATGTGGAATTATCACAAGTTCAAGGCCAGCCTCAGCAATGTAGTTAGGCCTTAAGCAACTTAGTGAGACCTTGTCTTAAAATAAAAAATAAAAAGATCTGGGGATGTAGCTTAGAGATTAAGTGTCCCGAGGTTCAATCCTGGCACCAAAAAAAAAAAAAAAAGAAGAAGAAGAAGAAAAGAAAAGAAAAATACTGCATAATCTCACTTATATGATTTATATATGGTTACTTAAAAATGTAGAATACAATGGAGAAAAAAATGGTGATTACCATCAGCAGGGGAAAAATGGGTTGATATTGCGCAAATAATATGAAGTCGGAGATATGTAAGATGAATAAATCCATAAGTCTAAACTATCAGGATTATATAATATGATATATTGATTCATATACTAGAAATTTGATAAGCAAGTTTTTTTATTCTTATGACACATACACAAAAACAATTATGTGAGAGAATGGATATATAATTTACTTGACAATAATTTCAATACACATAAGTATATCAAAATTATACTTTACACCTTCAATAAATGCAATAGAAATTAAGAGTTTTTCTTATAAACCAAAACAATACAAAACCACACAAATAGTATAATATTCTCTTTAGTATCATCAATATGTAAATTTTCAATAAATGACTTTTGGAAACACTAACACACTTAATTTCTAAAAGCTAAGGTTATGGAATTCTCTAATGAAATTATATTTGACCCTTAACAATATTAAAATTGCATTTCTAGAGCAACTATATGAAAAAGTACATAAATATGTTAAACTAAAAGAAAATATTTGTTATGCTCATAATTGGGAGGCTAAATAAGAAATTCTTTACATATATAATGATTAATATATTAACTATTTCTATTAATTTCATATTGTCAAAATTACCATTTACATATTGATCAGAGACATTTCTACTCGACTATAGTAATTTCATATAGATATATTTGTGTTAAATATAAGTCCTCTGGAATTAATACATTTAAGGGGAAAATCAAGCAGGTGTACTTCATAACATATAACCACCTATTAACATAAATAATCAATTAACATTATTAAATATGAATGTTATGTCTTTGCAATATTGTTGCTCCTTCCAATTTAAGATTGACTTGTAAGGAAATTTGGTATTATTTTTATTTAGAAATCTATTTTAGAGTGTTGGTAGTGATATTAATGTAATGTGTTGCACTTGAGGAAAATGAGAAATTATAAATTCTCAAAATGAAAAGAGTTTTAGCTCATAAATGCACACTGGCACAAACAAGATGTGTATGCTATTGTCTTCTTATTAAAACAGCACAGTGACACAGTCTTTTTGCTATTTTTACTGATATCTGGGGTTGAATGACCAGGCTTGCTTCCCTCAGACTTGTGGCTGGGCTAATAAGGTAACATAAAGTTCTTGGAAAACAAGCAAAACCAATTAGCAAGTTGACTTTGATGTGTGCCATCCTTGAAAATGACATTGCACTTCCCCTGAGGAGATACGATGCTTCTGAGCATTTCAAATGAAAAATGAACACCAAGGATTCAAATTTTCTTGGAAAAAAAGGCAGTGAGATATAGTGCATTTATACCAAGCTGATGAGAGTGAAAAATGGTGAAGTAGGAGTCAAAAGGTCCTTCTACATACATGTTAGTGAAGCTCTCATAGAAAGGCAGACCATTTTTGTACTCATTGAATCTCATCTTCCTCCTCTAATAGGTGCTCATTATATCATTTTCTTTCTGTTCAGACTGTCTTGTTGATCATTAGAAATTGATGCCTGATAACATTTAGTGTGAACTACACTGTGCTTTTTAAACACAAGCTACATTTTCCCTCTATATAGGAAACGATTATTTAGTAAATTGCTTTTTTTAGTATGAAAATTATTTTTAGAGATGAGTGAACAGTTATGAGAGAGCTACAGTTCAAGAGTGTGAATTTCTAATTTTTTTATCACTAAAAGACAATCTTCAACTCTGATCTAAGGATAATTAAAACATGCTTAATTGTGAGTTATCTTGTAAAAATTCCTTGAACATCCTCAAAATTGTTTGTAAAAAAAAAATGATTGTATTTCTTTTTTTTTTTTTTTTTTGGTAGCTAGGAAGATAGGCATGGGTAATTCGGATTTATCTCAAATAAGATACTTCCTCAGCACCTCACCCTCTTCAACTTAGTAACTCTGTTGCCTCTGTATTCACCAATTCCGCCTTTCTTAACATTAATATCAACCCCATTTCTAGGTCTCATCAGTTATCTTTCTTTACCTATGGGCCATGTAGCCTATTCCTGCTAATTAGATTCACTTCAAAGAATTTGACCTATCAGTTACACATTGGATATGAATTAGGGTCAATTTTAAGAAGTACATTTGTTTTCACAGTGAATTTAGAAGACAAGAAGTTTAACAATTAATGGACATTCTGGTTAAGAGTTCACTTTTAATCATAGCTGTAAAAAAAAAAAAAAAAAAAAGGTTGTACCAGTTCTTTCCTATTCACCTACACTTTTTGAACTTCATAAAACAACTTCTTTTCAAAAGAAATTATTGGAGTATCTAACCTACACCCTTTACACAAGAATCTATGCCAAGTCACAATTTTTTTTTACTTTTTTTTTCTTTTCCCTTTAATAATCTTACTCTTATGCATCCTTTATCACATTGTGTTTGCCCTTGGAATAAATGGCAAAGCTCTAAGTGAGGGTTTAATTATAGCCATTTAGAGACAACTTAAAAACTCCTGTCTAATTTACTGCAGTTCTAAAGTAGTCTGGGTGAGTTTTAAAACTACTAATAGATAAGATGCTTACAGGGAGATTTGTACAGTTTAAAATTCTTTTCAAGGAGAAATGAAAGAATCAAGAGACTTTTTCGTAATTAAAATCCCATAATCAGGCTTACCTTAAGAGTTTTCCTCTTTTCCTGTGACTTTACATTTGATTGCTTAAATGACAAGCTGCATATTTTCTATTCTAAGGTGACTGCCCAACAGCCTTCTGCTATACTTCTGATTTAGAACATGCTTTTATAGTTGTTGTGTTTTGGTTTTACTTTTCAGGAAAACAAAACAAAAACACTGCTTTAAATCATCAAAAGTCAATATTGTTCAATTTTAGTCCTAAAATTAAAGCTTGCAAAGTCTGACACACACACAAAAAAAATTATTTTGATTTATTTTTAATCCATATATATCCTACTTTGAAGACATATGGTAAGTTTTGTTCAACTAACTTTTCTTTTATTGAGAGGTAACATACATTTTAGTCAAATAAAATATGCCCAATATAAACTGAATGAGTGCCCCCCATAATTTGCCCAGCAAAGTATTTCCTTACTTTAAATGCTCATTCTCTTTTCTTTCCTATAATGAATTCCAATTCTTTAGAAATTATAAGATGTATGTCTGTCCCTTTTTTAGCAAAAGTTGAAGACCTGCTTGAGGTAAGGAATAAAAAAAAAAAAAAAAAAAAACACATCTTCCCTATGAGAAAGACTCTGGCCCAGATAATCGTCTTTAGAAGTAGAAATATTTTCACCCCCACATTTTTAAACTACAATTTTAAACTCTCTTATTCAAAGAAAAAAATTATTATGTAACTAGATATTTTTGCAGTTGTGAACACTGACAATTCTTTTTGTTTGTCTTCCTGATATGTCATAAATACTTCTTTCTCAACTTGAATCAGCATTGAATTGCTGGGTCCCATAGGAAACTAGATTACATCATATCTTACAGCCCATGGGGGAAATATGATTTTCTCCTTTTACACATCCAAAATCCATTGTCCATTCTGAAACTCCCCATATGTGTCATTTACTACACTTATTACAATGCCAATGTACTGTAGAGGTTTGTATTGCATTTTCCTTATCACTTCTCAGGTTCCTAAAATTGTTTGCAGTTGCTTCAGTGTAGCTGACTAAATTCCCTGAGTTAGGGAAAGAATATGTAATATCTTCAGATGCCATAGGTATGGATGTTGAATATTTTAAAGGTTTTGTCTCAAAATTCTAAATATAATGCCATCATTTTGTCTAACTTGACTTTTTCCCCCAGTATTGGAAAGTTAATTATAATATGTCCACTAGTTGGAAAATCCCTGTATATTCCTCAGGATTAAAACCTATAAGCCCACTAACAAATTGTTTATGACCAAAAAAAAACAGTTTATTCTAAAAGAAATTATGCAATTTTTCCATTTGCTACATATTAATTCCTGATATATATGTGTATTTGAATGACTTTTGATTTTACTAGGTCTATATATGTATATATATTTAAGTGTAATCCTTCTTGAATGATTTCAGAAAGCAATGGTTTGATTTTGAAGTTTTATTTGTATTTTTTTAAGGCACAAGATACTCTCTGCACCTGGTTATTCAGAATTAATATTTCATCAAATCGCCAAAAGTAGTTTCGACTTTTTAAGAAGTAGCTCTGGAAACCTGATTCTGCTTCCACTTTATTCATATTTACATATAAAAACTAGAATTCAAAGATGATATTTTAAACTTTTTGTTTGTACATCACCCATTTCTTTAAGAAGAATCTGTGCCTTTCCTTTGCTCTCATTGTCTCCTCCCCTCTTTCTCCTCTTGTCCCTCTTCCTCCTCTCTCTCTTTTTCTGGGGCTGGGCATTATGGCACAGGAGGAAACCACTATGCCCTGTACCTCCTTCAGGGCCTCTCTTCTCAGGAGTGAACCTCAGTTCTACCTTGCAGCACTTCCTGGCTGCATAGATCACACAACCCTGCTGCTCTGTGCTGCCTCCCTAAATATCATTGAAAGGATTTCATCCTTTCAATCATTCCATAAAGATTTCATCATTGAGTTATGTGTGCCAGGAACAGACCTTTTCACAACTTAGCATGTTTAAACTTGAAAGTATCAGTTAATATGACACCTAAAATATGATAAAGCATTATGCAGAGCTTTGATCTAATTGTATCAGGAATGCCAGGTAATCCAGTACTCTTGTTACCACACCTCTTAGACTCAACTTAGTAAGCATTCTCTTGGTCTCAGATGCACTGGAGAAGCCCCTCTTCAGACTTTGTTTTATCTATATATGCATAATGAGTATCAGACAGAGACCACCCTGAATAGTTCCTGCATGTTAGCTCAGCTAAACATCTTTTCCCACCATTAAACAAAGAACATCAGAATACAGTGAGGAAAAGAGAGACATCATGTGACACTGATTTATAATTTTTAAAATTAAGGGGCTGGGGATGTGGCTCAAGTGGTAGCGCGCTCGCCTGGCATGCGTGCGGCCCAGGTTCGATTCTCAGCACCACGTACAAACAAAGATGTTGTGTCCGCCGATAACTAAAAAATGGATATTAAAAAAATTCTCTCTCTCTCTCTCTCTCTCTCTCTCTCTCTCTCTCTCTTTAAAAAAAAAATTAAGTAATAAAGCCATTAGTGTTTAATTCACATTAGTATCACGTTCCTTGCAATATTAAGAAAAACTACTATCCTCTAGCGTCACACTGCTGTTGAAAGCCATCATATTTCCACTCTAGGATCACTTCTTTGTAAGTCGTACTCAGCTGCCCAGTCCTTCTCATATCCTCTTGTGATGTACAGCACACATGGTGGGACAGATGGCCAGAGAGAGGTGTATTATCTATGCTCCGGCAGCAGTTTCTCCTGCATCTTTACTATTAGCATATGACTCTTCTGCCCTTATTTTCTTCATCTGCTGGTGTTAGGCAAGGTAGTCACATCTGCTATACAGATTGCTGGATACTTTCTGTAAAACAATTAGAAAGAGATTGCCTAGACAGTGGAAAATTCCAAGTGTCTGTTTCTGCATGGTTTCCCTGGAGAGCCAAAGGCCTGATATTGACAGCTTGAAGGTGACTTGTCTGGTGAACTTTTGTCATCTTCCTAATTCAGCAGCAAACTGCAGGTTTATAGGACTGAATGACCTACACTGTTGTCCTTATTTGCTAGATTTCTAAAAATCCTAAGCTTTTGTATTACTTTTAGTGACAAATAAGACCATAAAGCCAGGTCTAATCCTCTTACATATAAACATTCATCTGGCTAATGCATAGATAGTTAGAGCAAGTACGAAGATGTACTAAAATAACACTCTTCCTAGACTTTTAAGTAAATAAGATAAGCATACAGAATAGCATTTCCTAACTTCAAGAGGACTCAAGTCTAGTGTAAGCAATTCTAAAATCATTCTAGAATCATAGTTTAGTTCTCTAAAAAGAGAGCCTTATGTTGTTTTCAAGTTTCTTATTTAACTTTGAAAAAAAATGCACTCTATTCAGTGACTTAATGGCACTTTCTGATGGAGTCACTGTGAACATTTGTAGTCAAAAAACACACAAGCATACACAAAATTACTCACTGTCCCAATATTGGAAGTACTGTTTTACAGAGAGCACATCTCTGAATGCAGGCAAGCACTTACCCACCTACGGTGAAGGAGCTAACAACTGTAAAATGAACTCAGGATGGATTACTTCTCTCAAAAACCAGAGCTTGGGGAAGATGGTATAAAATATTATTACATCTTTGAAACGTTGAATGAAAATAATTCCAGCATGGTTCATGTGATTAGATCTATTTTCATTTGAGCACACAGTTTGCACTTCTCTTCATCCTCAGGGCTTTTTGGCAAAGTTATTTCTGTAATCAATCCTTTAAAGAGAAATAGAAATGTAACCTAGAGTCTCTCTTTGAATGAATTTTTTTCTTTTGCTCCACAATTTCAATATCATTGAGAGATGTTTTCCATATAGATCTTAATGAATTATATTAATGAATATATTATACCTTTAAGATCTTCTTGTTACAGAATCAGAGCTATTACTAAAATATTGAATTGAAAACCCTCATTTGTGATAGGGGTCATACCTAAATATGCAGAGCAAAAGATATATTGAAAGGAGAAAAGAGAATATCAGGCAAAAAAATTAAAGTGAAAGCATGATTGACAGATAGATATGAGAAGGTAGATAAGAATTTTATCAGTTCTCTCTAAATTGTATAGTCAAATTTCAAGAGAAGAGACAGATGTAATTTTATCAGTCTGCTTTCCAAATATTTCTTAGCACAGGCTGTCACATTTGTTTGTTCCCACAAGTGCTCAATCACCCTGCTTTATTGTTGGAGAAGGAAAAGATTTTCTGGCTAATTCCTTCTAAATCCTTTCATATCCTTGACTCCAGCAGACTTTGGGATGCATCAATGGACAAGCAATTGGTTAGCTTACACATTGAATTATGTATATACTTTGCTTTTTATATGTGATTTCAGAATATCTTATGTTTTTTAGATTGAAACTATTTCTAGAGTAAAATTGTCTTGATTTTTTTATTCTATTTTGCTTCTTTCATATCTTGAAACAGGAGTTTCCAAATGTAGTTGCTGAACTTGTAGGAGTAGCATCTCTTGGCAACTTGCTAGGAATGCAAGAACTTGAGCCCCATTTCAGATTTCTTAAATCAGAAACATAGGTGTAAGGCTATGAGGTCTGGTTTTCATCCAGACTCCTAGGTGATTCTTCTGATCCTTTTGTGGGATTTGACAACCACTGACCTGAAATGTTTTTTCTATGATAGCTATACTGAGTGTGTACCCACCAAGTATGATATAATTGATTGTGCTTCTGTTCACACACATGGAAAACTAACTATTTGGGATCCACTGTATTTTTTCCCAGTCATGGTGATCAATTACAAATAACAATATGACCATGACAAAACACAATATTATCTCAGTACCTAATACATTCTGTACAGTTAAACCAGTTTCTAGTGGTATTGGCATAACCGTTTTCCATTATTTAGCTGCAATTCATTATTACATATGATATAAGGCCTCACAACCGAAGTGCTAGAGCCAACTTTTGATAGTCTCAATGTGTTTTCTTCTTGCCTAATGATACTATAATTGATCTATTTTTATAATCTGCTTAGTTGATCTAGAATTTAAAAATACATGTAAGGGAAGATGTTTTGATTCTAAATTCTTCAGGATTTGGGGGACATATCCTCTCATCTATGTATTTACCTATACATAGATTAAAAGTATTTTAGGTTTTGGTTTTATTTGGATAACATTCTCATTTTGCCTTTCAAGAGAAATCACAATAGGTTTCATGAAAAAAAAAAACACCTTTGTTTTATGCATTCATGTTAATTATGTACAAAATATTTCATTATTACATATTTGTAAGAATTGCAATAAATTATATAAATTAAATTATAGAACTATTTAAAAAAACACAAAATTATGATCAAATTTGAGAACAATCTAAGGTAGCTCTTATTAAGTAGACAGCCCAGGTGGTGAGAGCTGAGTTCCAAGAGCTGGTTAACTGCAAGATAGTTAAGTTACTTAAGCACTCAGAACATGAGAGGCTTTAGTCCTTAGGCTTTAGGCTATGATAGATGAGGGGTGATGAATTTCTTTGGAGTACCAAGATATGAATCCCTGCTTTTAGTATTCAGGCTCAACTTCTTTTTATTTCTTCTATTTTTATGATGGTAAATTTTGAAGCATGGACATTTTCCCTGTATTGGAACATGAATAGTTCTAATTTTCAGAAGACTTTGAATTGTCTGACTTTAGGGGAAGTCAGTTGTGAGGATGAGACACATTTATCTGGGTGTGTTTTTTGTTTGTAAGTTGAACATCTGTTACTCATTAGCTGCACAATACTCACAGGGGAGAACTAACTCTTGATTTTTTTTTTTTTTTTTAAGTATCTCATGCAGCTCTTTGACCCTAATGGAGGTTCAATTTATACTAAGGAATAATGGACTAATTGAGGGGGGGGGAATATATTCCTGTTTCAGCTATAATGGTTTTTAACTCTAAAATACTATATTAATTCAGCTCATATTTTATTATTAATAATGTTAAAATCCATTGCTATAAACTACTTTGAATTTGCTACCTGCATTTTCTAGATTCTGCCCACAACTTAGTGTTTTCTAGCATGGCTATATTACCTTACAAGTTAGTAAGAAAATATTGCAAGAGGAACTTTAAAACCCTGTCAGTAAATATTCTGTTATTTATCCTAGTGTTTCTTATTAAAATCATATTAAAGTATAGGGCTATTACTTGTTATAAAAGAGAATGGGAGGGCAATATCCTGCATTTTCTTTCTTATTATATTGAGCAGAACAAAGCAATATACTGGTTTTAGGGACTAGTAAAAAGAACATGAAATGAGTAGGAAACAAAAATACCAGGAAAATGATTCACTGGAAGATGGGAATTAAGAAGTACCAGGGGTATGAGCAAGTCTGAGTTTGAATAGTTAGTATTATAGCGTAGGGTTAACTTCCATGATATTTTGTAACAGATTTAAGAATGTTCTATCAGTAGGCACTGAAATAATGATATCAAATTATAAAAATGTAGTCTAACTCCATCTGGCAAATATTAACCACCTTAATTTAAGTGACTTTACCACTGGCAATACAATTTCTGTTATCTTTTCATAACAACTTGAAAGGTTTTAATGCAATTAATTAAGATTTGAAGTTTCTGTTAAGAATCTTTCACGAGTATTTAGCAGTTTAAATTTGTGTCACTACAACTGTCAATAATTTGTGAAATGGCAGCAGAGTGTATGGGAAAAGAACCAACTGGTCAAGTGCCTTTGGATACATCCCTTCATTTCTCTGAGTCTGATGGTCCTCAATTAAAACATTAGCCATGGTGTTCTCCAGGCATTCTTTTGCCTGTCAACTACTCTGAACAATTTGGCCTCATCAAAGAGACACATTTTGTTGCTCAGCAAGAGAATGCACTCTGTTTTATAGACATGTGCTCTCCAGTTAGAGACAGTTTAGATTCAGAAGATGAAATGCCATTGAGGCTTATGATCTTTCTGATAATACACCTGGGTGCATTTTGAGAGGTTCAAGTTTGATCAAATGATATTATGGAAAATGCCTGGGCACAGGAGCTGGAGAGAATTGACTGGAAACCCATCTTCCATTTACTACTTGTGTGATTTGGGACAAATTACTTACAGGGTCATCATCTAAAAAATAAGAATAAAAGTCTATCTTCTTGAATTGTTGTGGAAATTGAATAAAATAACATGTGCAAAGTGCCAAGCTCAGTGATCGAAACTGCTGTTCCCTGTCTGCCCTGCTTTCTGTCTGCTACGATCTAAATGAACAAGAATTCCCTAATCAAATTTCTAAAAGTAGTATTATTCCATCAATTTTAGTTCTTCCCTGATGCTCATTTTTCTGGTATCTTTTTTTGTATCCTGTCAAGTAATGTCCTTGCCTTCCCACTCCTTCTTCTCTAGCACTACATAGAAAATTTACCTAAAAGCTCAACACTTATTAGTAATATGTAACAAAGAAGAAATAAGTGTTGGATTTTTTAAATAAGTTGTATTAATATAAATACATGCATTTGATATTTGAGTTCAATCTTTTGTGCCTAAATTATCTTCTTTGTTCTCAGCATTGATCACAGTGGCCTGTGTGATGTTGGTAGCTAATAATGGCTTCCGCCTGCCTTTGCAGTGTCTGGCAATCTGCTCTGCAGCAATTAACAGAGAAATTGTCATCATTGTTTATACAAAACTCATCAAGGAGGTCAGCAGATGATAATAACATTTGCCTTTCATGTATACCAAATACTAATAAATGCATTATTTGAAATTATTAATAATCCCTTGAGATAAACAGGTATTATTACTTATGAGTTGTTCATTTTAATTGAGTCATTAGAGTGGAATTTCTAAGATCTTATAAATAAAGAGCATCAGAAGCAAAAACTGAAAACTAGGCCTTCTATTACATTGTGCTCACAGAGGGCAGTCTTTGAAAACCTTCTATGGGAAATAATGAATTTCATCCATTTGTTAAATACTACATCCTACTCCTAAGAACAGTAAGCTCTTTTTTTCTGCTTTATTTATGATGATAATTAGACACTGGTTGCTCTATATAATGGTGCACACCTGTCATCACAGTGACTTGGGAGGCTGAGGCAGGAGGATGGCAAGTACAAGGTCAGCCTCAGCAACTTAGTGAGGCCCCTCAGAAACTCAATAAGATTCTGTCTAAAATAAAATTAACTTTAAAAAAAAAAAAAGAGTGGAGCTTTAGCTCAGTAAGTGGATGCATATCACATAAAAGTTACCATATTTTCCCTTTTAAGTTTATGATTCAATAATACTAATTCTATTCCCATGTTGAACAACCAGTCTCCTGAATTTTTTTCATCTTGTAATACTGAAACTCAGTAGCCATTTGAAAGCAAGTCCCCATTTATCCCTTCTGCTACCCAGAAGGTTGATGACTCATGACACTTCATGTATGTGAACTCATATAGCATTTGTCTTTCTGTGACTGGCTTATTTTGATTACTCTAAATCATTCAATCACCCTGTGTCATATGTTAAGATTTCATTTTTGTGGCTCAGTAATATTCCATTATAATATAAGCCACATTTTGTTTAATCTACCACTGTAGACATTTGGGGTTTTTCTCCCCTCTTTGTGTATTGCAAGTAACTGCATTATGAATAACTACCTCTATGAGACACTGAGGTTAACTCTGGGATATATCTACACAGAAGTGGTATTGCTAGATTGGATAGAAATTCTAATAATCATTATCATTATGGGAGCATGCCATAGCAGTTTTGCCAGCCATCCACTTTATGTCTTCGGTATCAAGCTTAGAATCATTTGATATTCATTGTCTGCTCTCTGCCTCATTCTTTGACTAAGTGTGTGATTGTATTTTTCACATTGACTTCCTCAAAAGGCCCTGCTTCTTTATGGCCCAGGTTTCTCAATGTCCATATCCTTATAAGCTCATCCTTATGAGCTTGTCTGGCCAATAAATCTCCTCCTTCCAAATACAGTTTAAATTCTTGTTAGATAACCTTTTTATGGGATAACTCTGATGCTGTCATTCCTTTGTGTGATATAAAATGTGCCCCATTTATTGACTACCATATAAGATTAAAGTTGCTTCGTTTGATGATCAAGTTTTTTTTTATAATTTTAACTTCCTTATCAGTCTACTTTCCACTGTTTTCCTGTACCAACACTGACTTCTAGCTTGGTTGGATTACTTACAGATATATTTTTTTTCACATTCTACTCTTCTTGAATACTTACATCTACTATTTTGTATCTGGAAGATTTTTAAACACACTCTCTGTAACACCCAAATCCTTCATGTCCTTCAGGACCCAACTAAAATTTTGAAGCCATAACTAATTTCAGGTATATACTCAACCTTTCTCAAACTAGCATCCTGATAGCAGTTTATTGATTTTTATTTTATGGCATTTGTCTCTTCTAATATTGTATAATACTAACTTTTGGATCTTGAATTTCATACAAGATTTAGTTCCCAAATGATAACTTGCAAGCAGATTGTGCTTGTGTTTTTATTTTTTTCATATCCTTGAGTAATATAACAGAGCTCTTTCCACACAATTAGCAATCAATATTATATGTTTTTGTGGAATTATAAGTCCTGTGGAGTCAGATACAGTTTCTTACCATTCTTAAAAGAGATAGCTTTCTATTACTAATCAGGAAGGAAACAGGAAGAAGGTGTTAAAGGAAGGAAGGTAAACACCTTGAAGACCTTGTTTTTGACCCTGAAGACTACAAATCTTTTAGGCAATCCACTTGTAATTTTCCTGTGCATAGAAGAGAGGAAACAAATTTTTAAAAAAAATGAGTTCTCATATACACTCCTTGAAGAAAACTTAAGTAACGACAACAGGCTATTTCTTATTCACAAGTGGTTTTTCACTTAGTGGTTGGCATCTTGTTTGTTTGTTGTTACGTTATTAGACTGAAGGCTAAAAATTAGTTGTTTAAAATTATTTTGAGAGCTTTTTGATCTGGTTCTTCTAGTTACAGCTTAATAAACTTTCAAGAACATTTAAAACTTAAAGGAAAAAAAATAATAGTTTTTCTGTAGTTAGAAGCTTCAAAGGATACATTATTTTGAACTTACTTGAATTTTGCCCTAAAAATATTACAAAATATATCTGAATGACATTCCCTCCAACAAAGGGTAGAGCTTTAATTAATTGAGACAAAAATATCTCCCTTGAAATATATAGACAACTGTTTTTCTGTATAGTCAGAGAATACAGAATGACAAGTAAATGTGTATCTATATTTGAATAATAGAATTGAGTGATCTCTAATATCCAATAACATGGACATCAAGTTAGAAAGGCAAGTAAACTGAAAAATATATATGAACTATTTACTTTCCTCATGTTGATTGACATATTCTCTGCAGATGCTTATATTTTTTAAGTTGACTTGGATTTGGGAAAATGTTATTCATAAAACATCTTCTCAAATGCAGAGACAATTTTAGCATCTTTTCCTATTTTTGAATTCACTATATAACTTTTAAAAGAGCTTCTTATGCCATCAAAACTGATAGCCTTTATCAAAAGGTAATATCAGTTAAACTTTTATCAGCTAATCCTGTGTCAGAATTATTGCTGTAACTTTCTAATACATACTGAAAAATATTATTTTGTGAATTTATCTATGACAAAGAACTTCAAAAGATTTAGTTTGAATAACATGATTCTAAGTCTTAAATTTCAAAGAAACAATGACATTTGTGAAATTATAACATACACTAGTCAAAAAATAGCAAGGAAGGCTTTATTCAAGACTATTTCAATAGGGGAGAATAGTAGACTTCTTTCCTGAAACTAAAGGAAGCGAACTAAAGGAAAGTGCTGGAGAAATTTAGTGGGAGGTGAGTCTATGTAATTAAGCCATCTGTGTTTGCTAATTGTTGTTTATGGATGGTAGGCTCCTACTCTCCCACAGACTAAAAGACAGGGGTCCTATTTTTCTTGATGATTCTATTTCAAAGAGATAGCTCTTAGGTCCTCAAGAAAAACACATTGAAGAAGATTTACATCTCAAAAACCAGTGAAAAGATTTTCAATTGCAAGTTTTCAAAAGTGGCAATTTCTAAGAAATGGGAGGCTGAGGGCCTTGGGTCAGGGATAAAACTTTTTTAAGGTGGAGACAAGCAGAGAGGAATGTTAAGCCCTTTTTTGTGATGCAAGGGAAGACAAGAGCCCCTGGGGTGCTGGACACAGCTCTCCAACTGAGCTATAACCCAACCTCTAAGGCAGTGGGACTCCACCACAGCTACTGAGCAATCTTTCCAACTTGCTCTTTACTACACTTCTACAGGAATAATTCTGCAGTTTGTTGGAGAAATTCTTCCCAAAGAAGGTATTTCTACTGCTCTCAGGAGAATTTTCATTTCCAAGATTTTTGACAAATAAAATGCCATCTCCAATGGATTAGACAATTTTTAGATCATTCTGTCAACAATTTCCAATACCAGCCTTTCAATCAAATGTACTTCTCTCAGGTTCATTCCCAGCCCACTGCCAACACATACCATGCTCATTTACTAATCCAGGAAAAAAAAAAAAAAAAAGAAAGAAAGAAAAAAAAATCACTGTTACTTTTCAGTTTAGTTACTTTTAAATTTTTTGGTTCATATGACTAAAAAAGTTCATTCTATTCTTTGAGTCATTTTAGAGTTATTCCTACAGTAAGAAATATTACCTAAAATAACTTTCTTTTTCAAAATGTAGGTGACATTATTCTTTCCTAAGCACTGCTATTTTTAAATCGAAGAGATTATCCAGTGTGCAAAAATGTAGGAAATTCTGCATTCAAAGCAAACAAACAAAACTGGCAGTTTACTAAAGAAAAATGGAGGAACCATCTTATACTTCCTTTTTGTCAACACAAAATTCAATTAAAAATGAAAAACTAATCTGATTCTAATATTATGTTATAATATAATTATAGAAAACAAAATTATGAAAGTATAAAGTGGTATGTCAAAGCCATGCAGATAAACCTTTAAATATTCCTGATTTATATTAAATAAAGTGAATTAGCAAGTACAGTGTACTGATTTAACCACACAGTCTTCTCAAATAATCATTCAAGTATCTACATAGTTTCAGAAAAGGGCACAGATGTTCACCCTTAAAAAACCTGTAATTAAGACACATTTATGCTCTGCAGATGCAACCATTTATAAAGACTACCAAGTACACTTGTAAACATACCCAAGCCAAAGAAGGATCTTTTTGAACTTTCTTAGTTTTATTTTACTAGAAAAACAAAATAAGAGTACTAAATATTCAAATGTATCATTAAAAGAAACTTATTTAATACAACATTTACTACCTAGCCACATATATTTTATAAGACTATGTTGAACTTAAATTCATAATACATTTTTTCTAGGTAGTTTCTGGAAAAAAAACTATAGATATAGATATAGATATATAGTTGTAGATGGACTTTTATTTTCTTTATTTATTGATATATGATGCTGAAAATCCAACCCAGTGCCTCACATAGGCTAAGCAAGTGCTCTACCATTGAACCACAACTCCGGTCTCATTTTCTGAAATTTATTAGAAAGATTTATACCACTTCTGTGTAATGTAAAATTAGGTATTTCACTGACTTTAGTGAGCTTGATATAAACCAGTATTTGGACATTAAAGTAAATTAACACTAAATGAAAGGAATAGGAAGAATATGTTAAAATTTTGCATCAATAATATATTAAATAATATGGGTACTTATTTTGATTTAAAATTGCCTTGAACATACTGGAAAACAATTCTGAATGTGTTCATTACCAAAGGAACAGGATCATCTATGCTTTTAACTTAATTTCTGGATTATATTTTTAACTCATTTTGTAGTGTGAAGATGTTTAGAAAATGTTCACTATTTTAAATAGTAAAGTTAAATTTTCCATACTTAAAACAGAGTCCATATTTTCCCTTTTTAAACATTTATATACTCTCTACTTATTTTCTTTTAAATATTTAATTTGTCATCTAACTTCCATAGACTATGTCCTCATTTAAATGTTCAATTTGGATGGTATAAATATATTTACATCTTGACATCCTGATTATACTCTAAGAGATGTAAAATTTCAGGGAAACTTCTAAGGATTCCATAGAAGTTGAATGAGTTTGTTGCATTATGTACTGAAAGCAGCTTTTCCATCTTTTCTGGGCTCTACAGAGTTTACAGAGTTATCTTTCTAAAACAACAACATTATTATTATTATTATTATTATTATTATTATTATTATTATTACTTTGCAGTGCTGTGCCTCAAGTCCAGGCCTTGGCACAAGCATGCCAGGCAAAGGCAAGTGCTCTGCTATGGAGCTACATTCCCAATCCTCTGAAACAAATATTATTGCATTATCTTGAATTTTTTTCCAGTGGCCTTTTACCATAACAATCTGAACACCTGAACAATACAAATGCTCATTAATGATCAACTTTTTTTAGTTTCCCACGTCTATGTTCTTTCATCTTCCCTTGAAACATGTGGAGTTCTATCAGATCTTACAGTTCCCCATGCTTGCCCTTTAATTTCATTCTGCAGGGTTGCATGAAACCTTTATCCTTACATTGGTCACCTTTGAACCCAGAATTTTTCAATCTTGATGTGATATTGCAATTATACTGTCAAGAATGATTTTCAGAAAATACTTCCCTAGAAAAAAGCACTTGAGTATTAAGATATAACCTGTAGATGCAATTCCAACAAAATATTTAGAATCAAGGCAACATTTTAGCTGACAAAGAAATATGTTTTTATTTAAATGATTGCTTCTTGAGTTTTATGGGTTGTAGTCTCTATTCTAAATTAGGTAGACATTGGGTCTGTTTCATTTATCAGTGTAAACATAGTTTTATTTATTTGCAAGTGCTTTTTTATGATTCAATCTCTTGGTTGTTTTTGAAAATGATTTGAAGCGAATATAGATACCCATGAGAAACAAGGTGTTGGTAAGGGTAAAACCAAGACAAAATGGAGATGTTTGATGTTATTTTTGTTTGGGTAGATATGTGAACAACATTGAAGAAGATAACATTCACAAATGAATAAATGAAGTAAATACAAAAGATGCATTAGCACATAAGACTTAGAAAATTAGTTCTTTTATACCTTAGATGTGATGTCAAAAATACAATATATAATGACAATTATTGCTGTAGCTCATTATACATAACCACAGTTGATGAGAATTGCTGGGATTTACTGGGCATGTAATAAGGGAGATAAATTATAATGGTAAGATGGCTGTTAGTTGTGGTATTTCTACTATATACTGTAAAAATAACCAAGGTGAACCAGGCTAATTTAATTATAACTATATACATTATCCAAGTACATTGAATTATAAGGTGAAAGTCAGTTATTTATTGAAAATTTGCTACTAATATTTGTTGGATAGTTATTATATATCTAAGAACCATGTATACATTTAATGTAAGAACTGTGAATGACTCTATGAGAAATTATTAAATCTATGATACCCCCACTTACCTTTAGGCAAATGCTGTTTATTTGGATGAATAATAGACTCACATAACCATTAAATAATAGTCAAAATAATAATAGGAATCTCATAGCTCATGACCAATTTACAAAGAATAAATACCATTGGGAGATTTTTAAAAGGCAAGAAATAAATTTGGGCTGGCATTTTTAAGTAAGGTGGAAACTGATTCAGAAAGAGATGAACAATATTGTAAGGGAAGAGAAAAATAACAAATTCTTGAGAAAATATTATTTTGTCAATAAATAAAGATAACTTACAGATTTTATGATAATAATCTATTGGCATTAGGTGGTACATAATAGGATTAAAAAATACTTGTACTTAGAATATAGACTTTCTATTTTTGCAAAAGTCAATATTATAACTAATATTGTATCTGGGTAGAAACTTTCATTTGTTATTTTAATTATACAAATGTATGGAGTTCAATGTGATAATTTGATACATGTATGTAGCATGTAATAGTCATCTCAGGGTAGTTAACATTTCATCATCTTGAATACTTAAAAAATTTTGATTAACAATGATCCCTGTATAAATTTGTGAGATATTGTGTGATACTTCAGGACATGTACACAATATTTACTGATCAAATCAGGGTAATTAACTTTTCCATTTCCTTATCTTTACTTTGTATTTGAAGTATTCAAGCTCTTCTCTTCTTGTTTTTCATAAATTTTAACTCAGATTTTTAAAAATTATGACACTGAAGCATCATATGGTAACCTATGAATATGTATAATTTGCATGTGTCAGTTATAAAAAGAAAACTTATATATCATCCAGGTTTATTCAGAAGAATGAAATAAAAGCTTCTTTTCCTATTGTTTTATCCCCTCATCTTGATTTGGCAAATCCTAGTATTAACTTAAGTTGGAATAAAAAGAAAATTTATTACATGTACATTTTAAGTAGTTTTGAAACTATTATAATAAATCATAAGGAGATACTTTTCAGATTTACAAAATTTTATGATAATCTTTCACCATTACTCATATATATGTGTGTATATATATATATATGACTTCTGTATTTTAATTATGTTAATTTATTTTATAATTAATCAAATCACTCATTTATTCAATAAAGATTTACTAGAACCTTACTATTTATCAAGCAATATATTAGTTAATGTAGATTCAAAAGAAAAACAAAAGTGTTACTGTAAAGACAAACTCACAAATAAAGCAATATTCTATTTCAGATGCACTACATACTCTTTGTAATTTCCCTCCACATACCATAAAAATGCCACTTGATAATTTTTCTCGATTTTTCAACTTTAACAAGTACACTTCTTTTCAACTATTTCTACCACAATAAAAGTAACACAAAGTATAGACAAAATAAATATACATAAGTACACTTTATACCTGCATATTATGAATGTGTACACACACACACGCATACACACACATAACTATCAGTTAACACTGTCATTGCACATTTAAAAGAATAGAGATAACACTCAATTTGAAGTGATCTGTGATCTGTTTCTGCTGCTAGTACTCCGATTCTTACTTGAATTGGAAGTCACATTTCTTTTTTATAACTACTCAGCTTTTCCTGATTTGAGGTAGCTAGTGACAATGTGCCAGTTAAAACATCATCTGCACATGTTGACAAGTGTCTAAGGGAGAGTACCAACTGTTTCAAATACACCAAGATGACTCAGAAAGAACTGTCAGACGGCCATGTTCTCCAGAGGTGGCACATCACTTGGACTACAAGAGCCATTAAATGACATTTCTCCAAGAGGGAACCTTGTCATTTTGCAACCTGCCTGCTGTAGGGGCTTCACTTTTGCCATGTGATGAGCCAGAAAATCGCATGGAGGAAGATATTGAACAAATGTAAGAGGGAGCTCTATCTTAACCCCAACTATGTGCATATAAAGCAAAAAAATTAAATTCATTAGTTTCATTCCCTTTTATAATGAAGGAAGGATGATGCCTCAAAAAGGCAGCCATGATGAAAACCAGCTCTTAGGAGGCACACATTCTTTCTAAAGTGCACAACTACAGAATTAGAAACATATCCTGAGCCTTTCTGTTTTTGAATTTGCTATCATCAGAGCCTTTATTTGATCAAGTCCTCCATTCACACTGGCAGTTGTACAATTATGTTCTCTCCTGTTTTCAGCATAATCTTTGCATCTACTCTGCAGAAAATGTGAGAAAATCAATCTGTGCCTCATATATTTGAGGATGTAACAGCATCTAGCTATTTTTTCCCCTCCAAGGTTTTCTTTCTTATACAGAGATTTTTTCCCCCATCTGTAATCTGCAGTAGAGTTTCATTCTCTATTTCATTCCATTTTCTGTGTACACTTGTAATATATTTCTAGCTGTCAGAAAATTAGGCAATTTAATGCAGTGGGTAAAAGGAGATTTTCCTAATCATTTCCACATAGATCCTAAGTATAATAGTTCTGCAATGAAGAATTTTTAAAAATAAAATTACTGCTGGGTAAGATCCTGCTTTAGGCTGTTTCTTAAACTAAACCATCTTCTCTTCTGTATAAACATTTTAAACTTCACAATTATGGTCGATATCAAAGTTCCTATGATGAAGGTCAACCATGATCAAAAACTTAGGACCACCTCTCTCACAGCTTTATGGCTAAATGCACTTGGATATTTGTAGAAACTCAAATCATGGATAATTTATCAAATTCCATCCACTGAATGAATATGTGTTTAAATAAAATAAACACAAAAGTATAAAAGAAATGAGAAAATAAACTTTGTTTCTTTAGAAACTGCAAAAGTAGTAGGCCAAACATCATTATGCCAAGTCGCGATGTGTGTTCCTGAATATATGTACACAATGACATGGGGAAATGAATGCATTATGCATGAATAGAATATGTTCACATGTACAAATATAGTCACTCATATTTAAGTACATTTTATCATATGGATTTCAATAAAAGTTGATCTCTGCCATCTGGGTTTTATATAGTTTGGTTATAGAATTTTTTGTAGATTTGGTTTTGAATCTATGAAATAAGCAAAAAGGATTTGAAATAGTTTTCTCATAATTTCCCATTAAAATTTCAGTACATCCCTTTTGTGGAAAACCCTCCAAAATTATTATTTTATTTTCAAACTTTCATTTTACAAATTTCCCTTTCATTTTCGTTGAACTTGATACATATAGTTCTCAAAAGATTTCTAGCTAAATGTTTCAACTAAATCTTGTAGAGGACAACCTTAATCTAGATACCCTTTCTATCTATCCTCTTTTTTCTCCCTAAAGACTTGAAAGTATCTATCTATCTATCTATCTATCTATCTATCTATCTATCTACCTTGCATTTTTAGTTTAGCCAATGGAAAAAAGTAAAGTATCTGTTAAAATGAAGATAAGTAAAATAAATCTGAAGAAAGTTTGTTTAAAAAGTTTGAGTTGTTTAATCACATGAAGAATCACACAAAAAAATACCTTTACCCAGTTTTCTTTCTTTATTGATGAAGGAATATAGAAACTAGATAAAATATATGACTTGTGTAAGTTGCAAGTTGTTGCTTTTTATTGTTCACAAAGGCTATAATTGGTACATAATGTTATGATCTTTTTATTACACAATGTGTCTCAATTGTTCAGTATTGGTCGATTTTCATGATCCCACACATATGCACACACATATCCCTCAGTCAGACCTGTGACTGAACCTGAATAAAGACAAAGAGAGAGGAAGAGAATCTTGCATACATAGATCTGTCAGCTCTAAGAATTTCTAAGATGCTGATCATCTTATCACAGAAAAAGAATGTCCCCAAAAGGACTGATAAATGCTTTCCATCAGAGCACATTTTTCCCCCATTAACCTCATTCCCAGAATCCCAATCAGACACCTGTATTGTTATGATCTTCCCATAACAATTACTTTGAAAATAGTTCCCTAATAGTAGAATCCCAAATCTGGCTAATGTTGAGCTGGGCATTCCTGAAATGGAGATCAGGAAGTATTAAGTGAAATAATCTTGACTGAAAGGTAGGTTTCCACTATATTTACATATCATTGGAAAGATAACTTGCTCTAAATTGGTAGATCGAGTTTAAACTCAAAAGATTTTAAATTATTATTGAAACATACAATTTAAAAATTACATTTATCAATTATTTGGCAATGTTTTATTCTAAATTAAAAGATATTAATTTTTAAGATATTATATCCCATTAGCCAGCTAAGTAAGGAATTTTTGGATAGCTGTTTAAATGCTAACCCTGGCAAAGGCTATCACTGAACAGAAACTTACGCATTTTAATAAGTTTATTTTATAACATGTACCTTTTTAAAAAATGCAATACCTTGAGCCATTTAAAAGTTCAAGCTTATTTTACTTTTCTCCTTTCTTGAATATAGCAAGCATCCTAAAATATATGCTTTAAACCCTTTCCAGGCACCCAATTTTAAAATCTCATTTTTACTATGGTTACTGATTTTGAAGATGAAAAAAAAAAAGAATAAAAACTTAAAAAAAGAAAGAGAGGAAGAAAGAAAAACAAAAACAGGAAGAGGCAATCCTGTTCAGATAAGAAAAACCAATGGCATAAAAGACTTATGTATTTATTTCTACCTAATTAAGTCACATTTTCACATACTACTAGCTCCATGTGAATACTGTCTTTGTATTGTCCTGGATACATTTGCATTAAAATTCTTTAATTTGAATTAATAATTATTTACACACATTTAATCCACATAGCATACATTCACAAATAATTAGAACAGTGCATTTAAACTAAATTAATTAGAATTATAGTTGGAATGATACTTATTTTACTGCCAAAGACAAAATTTTAGCTGAGTGGAGGAGTAAAGGGGTGTAATTATGAGATTAGTGCACTTCTCTTCCTGTCGGATGAGTAAAGTCATTGTGGGTCTACAGATCCAGTCTGCTTAATAGATGCCAGTGGTGCTTTTGTGTATAGTCAATGCCCCATTGACTTAATAGAAACACACTAGGGCCATGTTATTATGCAGATTACCTCATCAACTACCCAGCACTGGGGCATATAAGAGCACTTGAGGAAGCACAGTGGTCTCCCCACTTCATTTGCTCTCTGTGACCCATTGTTTTAAGGGTTTTCCATCAAAAATTAGCTCAGCTGAGAGAAGTGAGGGCTTAATAGATCATTAGGTACTCAAACAAATACCATATCTAGTGCTAGGTAATTGTTGTCAATTCAGTTTCTGTTCCTGTTAGTCACTCTTCCAACTCTAAAATTCCATATATTAGAAAGGTATTGATGAGGTTAAAAAGAACCTTCATTTAACATTTATTTCAATTCACCTTGAAATACACTACTGCTTTATTGCAATCAATCATTGAGGCTGGAGCATGAATTATGTCAATTTTCAGATAACCTAATATTACTTTCAATTTTTTTAATGTACAATTGATTCAAGCCACATTCATTACTTATAGGGAGAAAACCTGAATACCAGCAGAAAAGCATAACATTTTAAATACTGTCAAGTAAAGAGTATAAATAGTTGCTCAAACTATTTGATGTTTCCTTTAATTAACATTCATAAACACATAGGACAGAAAACCTCTGAGTTTTAAATTCAAATTAAAAGTCAAGCTGTTTTAGGAGAGGATAGGCATATTGCAAGCCAAAACATCCTTTGAGAATCACAGTTAAGGTTTAATAAACACTCTCCTGGTTTCTGCCACTGGTGTGAGTTTCATTTTGCATATGGTGACCTTGGCTTAGGATATGGAAGTTGGTTATTAAACTTACAATTTGCTATCAAGGTGGACATCAACTTTTGCAAAACAATCTCTATTGATACATTTCTCATTTTAGCAGCTTATCTTTTCAGCTATCATGCTAATATCTAGGGCATCAAACAAGGACATATGCAAAACAGGACCCTTAGTTCTTGTGCAAAGGAGACTCAGTGTAGTAGATTGGCTCTGTGGAACTGAGTGTGATCATCCCTAACATTTCATTCCAGCTGCCAACATCTCCCACATAGACCAAATGTCTTGCGCCAAATGCACCTTTGCCCAGGGCTAGTCTAACCCACCTTAAACTTGTCTTTCTACCACCTATAAAAACATATGAATGATATATATATATATATATCTGCCATCACCTTAATCCATATTCATCTGTTTTAAAAATATACAGGCACTTTTAGCACATGTAATTAAGTACTGGTTTTAATGAACTCAAGGATAATAGAGATTCTGAAAACTGAATAGTCCAAACAAATTCCCAAATGAATAAACTGAAGAGTTCAGCTTAGAGATAATTTCTAAAGATGATCTTTTGTTTCCATTTAATTCTTATTTTCCTGTTCTGACACCTTCAACTCACAACACAGAAGAAATAGTTTTGCTTTGTCTTCCCTATAGTAGATTTGCCACTGTTACTAGACAGTCTCCATGTTTCTCCTGGAATGTAATTCATCTTCATTGTTTCTGTGCCGACAGGATGGAACCTGCTTACAAATTTTACAGCTAGCAATACTTTTTATTGTTGTTCTGAAAGGGCTCCTGAGGGCTTTCTATTTTATTTTTAGGAACATTCTGAATTTTTTTCCCCTTTATGCTATACTTTTCACTATTATGAGTGATGACCCTAGAATACAGGGGAGGAAAAACCACATATACCCACAAAACTCTGTAACTGTCACAAGTTTTAATGCAATCTTCCAATACTTTGATTTATTGCAGGTGCTACATTTTAACTATGTTATAGCTAATGAAGAAGAGGAATAGCCCCTGTGGAATGCTGACATTCCTTCACACTAGGAAACCTTCATTGTGGCTCAAATGTCTTTCATGAAAAAGAAAAAAAAAACCAGACATAATTAGGAGTATGATGTATTTCACGTACTCTTTTAAGTTTTGAATTAAAACTTGAGACAACCAAGGAGGTAAATTTTATGATGAAATTATAATATTCTTTTCTAAAGGAGCTGTGTTCTTTAAATGTTTTATTTTACTCCTATAAAATTTCTTAGATTAAAATTGTACTTGAACATGATTTAAAAAGAAGTCTAAGAAACCTATATAAGTATAAAAATGAATGTAGCATCTTATTAACATTTTAGGAAGTTCTACCTATAAATCACCTTGGGAGAGGTCATTTACCCCCATATGAAAAATAAGACAGGCAATTAAACACACACACACACACACACACACACACACACACATTAGTGAGCTAATGGTTACAGAGAAGATTGATGTATACAATACACTTATTTTGTTAAAAAAGACAGATTTTACATGATTAGCCTTTTGTGTAATCATTTTCATTAATTTTAAAATCCAGTTGCAAATTTTTACACTAGTATACAAAAATAAATTCAATCCAAATCAACATTCATAAATATGATGCACATCCTGAAAAAATAGTTTTTACTGTTTTTGAAAAAAATCAGTTTATAATTGTACAACATAAAATAGTGAACTTAACTATTTTAAAATCATTTTAAAACTTGTTAAAAACGTTTTTCTTCCACGCAAATTGTTAATCGTTTGTATCCACACCAAAATATTGATATCAGTACTGAGTCAGGTTGGAGTCCTGTTCCCCTGGTGTTCAACACTGAACACCAGAGAAATACCGAGGCAAGAGCAAAAAGTTTTATGTAAAGGATACAGAAGAGAGAGAGAGAGAGAGAGAGAGAGAGAGAGAGAGAGAGAGAGAGAGAGAGAGAGAAAGGAACCAAGGCTTCTCTGCACTAGAGGGAGTACAATTTGGTGATTGAGGGAATTCAGGCATGCTACCACTTTTATAGATTTTAGATTTCATTTGTTCTGGTGCATGGTCCTCCTCCCATCTTGCTTATGGGACCCAAAAGGTAGAGTGATACAATGGCAGGAACCAAGCCAAGCCACCTAGGGATACAAGCAGGAAGGGAGCCACCCAGGGCTACTCACTAACAACTCCTTGGAGGGAGGAACAATTCCCTGGAGGCAGGTAACTTTGGAAACAAGTTGGAGAAGGGGAAGTGTCCTGGAAGTATTAGCATTTTATTTCCTCTTGAATAAGCCCCATCTTCCTGACCTAGTCATTCATTACCTACACTGACTGTCCTTTGCCCCACCCCCATATAATGAGTGTTTTTGTTGTGGTTGTTATTTATGCACAATAGCTATGTAATATCTGATAAATTAGTTCCAATATTTTAAGTTTATTTTTAGAAAAGGAGTCATGAAAATAAAAAAAAGTTATTGAATTCTCACAAAGGTGCCATACTAAAATAAATGTGATTATGTTTTTAAATTTGTTAAAACTGATACTTTCTTTTAATTATTAGTTTTGTTCCAACTAAAATTATGAACAATTTGCTGAATATTGGTTTAGAGAAATGATAAAATCACGTCGAGGTATTATTCTATGATAATAAACTGAATTTTGGTGAGCAAGTTAATTACACTGCTTGCATTGTATCAAATTTTAATTTTAATTATAATTATAATTCACGTTGCATTGCTCAGAGAATATTACTGATTAAAAATTTTATGCTAGTTATAGAAGCAATACATTCATTCAATTTATAGTGACAATAAAATTAAAAATTTTGTGGGCTTTCTGCATTAATAAATTTATTGAAGGATATTTTGGAAGTATCCTGGAAAGTATATAATATTGATGATATTTGAAGGTCATTTGTGCTGTCGTCCAAATAAAGGTGTGGGTCTCATGCTTAAGTTGTTTATAGCTATCTAGACTCTATTTTCTCAGTCCTAGAGAAATTGTTACGATCCCATACAAATAGGTTTTACTCAAAGCATTTCTAAAGTGAGCTGATACACATTAATCCTGACATAATTGCTGTTCCTCAAGAACTTCCAGTGTTAAAAATAGACATCTGAGAAGAATTAGCCACGTGAGGTTGAATCTTGGCATGCGATGTAGCAGGTAGGAAGGGTAACACAAGCAGTGAAATAAATACACATCTATGTTTACCATCTATATTCTTCCAGGAAGATTCCGAGGGTGGCTGTAGAGGACTTGGAAAACTGCTGGTTGGAGTGACTTAAAGAAGTTATCGATAAACAGTTGTATTCATTTTGGATCTTCAGCTGATCTCTGTTAGACATTGTACTCCTTACCTTCACCCAGAAAATTTCTACAGTTTTCTAATAACTTGTATTCCAAAGTTTTCTCCATAACATTGCCCAAGGGAATCTTTTGATTCAGAAACTCTGACCTCTCCTACATCCTTATTGAGACCTTTTACTTTTGGATTGTATGTTGCAGTTCTCTTCATCCCTCCTGATAGCGATGCTATCCACACTTCTATTTACCCATCAGAATCCTACCGGCTCAAGTCCCATCTCGATGCATTCTTCTTTATGACAGTGTGAAATTTATGAGCTTGTTTACCTTTCCCAATTCCTCTGAAATCCCAATTGTATTTTGCCTAGGCTACCCTGTGATTCTCTTTTCTCTTATGAGAGGCTGGACATTATCTATGGCAAAGACTGTTAACTTCTTCATGTTTCCATTTTTTATTTTTTTTTAAATTCCACACACTAAGATGAAGGCGAGGAAGGTGAGCCTTGGGATACATCCCCAGGCTTCCATTCCAGTTGTACAAAGAACTAACCCTGTGACCTTGAACAGAGTACACACTAGGTGTATATCAGTCTCCAGGACTAAATAGTATATAACTATAGTACTGTCGTCATAGGAATGTTGGCACAATTAAAAACGATACATGATTCATGCAAAAAGATGCATGTCACCTAGTAGGTGCTGAGCATACATTTATTCAATGGGTAAAGAAGGGTAAGGAATTTGGCTTACTATCATGATGGGATTGTCTTGTGCTTTTAGGAGAAATAGACCTTATCTCTAACGGGACCACAAAGAATTGTTGCTATGGTCCCAATGTCACATTTTCAACAGTTTTTGCATTTGCACTTTGTGTCCCTTACCTTTTATGAAGAAATTACATTTTTGTCTTTAAATAGACTTTTAAAAAACTCTTCTTGTTCTTTTTCTTGTCTTTTATGTGTCTGGTACTTGGGATTGAATCTAGGGCCACCCAAATGCTAAGCAAGTGCTCTACCACTGAGTTACATTCCAAAAGCCTTTTTATTTTATTTTGAGACAGGGTCTCACTAACTTGCCCAGGCTGGCCTCAAACTTGTGATCTGCCTGCCTCAGCCTTCTAAGTAGCTGGGATTACAGGCATGCACCACTGTGCCTGACTCTTCATGTCTTTTTTGAAGTGAAAAGGATAGACAAAGAAAAAAGAATATATTAGTAGGAAAGACAAATCAAGGTCCTTATACTTGTAGATCAAGAGTTATGAAACTATATAAAAGGTTTATAGAAGAGATTTAAAGACACAGTTTGGTTTAGCAAATACAGGAGTTTTAAATTGATGTCCTTATCAAACATGTAAAGATTCAGATTCATTCAAAAGAGTGGCTTTCATGCTGATGTTTAAAATACAAGATTCCTGTGAAGGTGCTTTAGGGACTGTGTAAAAGTTTAATTGGTATTTCAGTTTTAAATATTTTATATCATCTGAAGACTTTAAAAATATCCATTTAAGGGGCTGGGGTTTTGGTTCAGTGGTAGAGCGCTTGTGTAACATGTGTGAAGCCCTAGGTTCAATCCTCTGCACTACATATAAATAAATAAAATGAGGTTATTGTGTCCACTACAGCTAAAACAATATTTTAAGAAAAGTGCCCATTTGAACATTTGTATCTTTCAAATCATTGATATATTGGAACCCTCCAATACCTTAACTTGGATCTGATAAATTGATTTTTATTACTAAAAGCTTTAATTTTTAACTTACAGAGTACATTTATTTTAGCAAAAACTTTACTTTGCCAATATTTTGATTTCCATACAATTATTCATGTAATAAACTATACTTTTTACCACTTAAAATATTTAAAATGTTTGTTTTGACAATCATTTGGGATTAAAAAATGAAAAAAAAGGACTAATATTATAGGGCATAACAATTTGGATTCTGTTTCCATAGACATTTTCTCCTGAGAACAGTGAAGAAAGCATAGTCAATTCTCATTATTTTCAGTAGTTATGTTCTATAAAGTCACTAGGAACACTGAATTAGCCAATACTAAATCATTGCTCCCTGGGGATATACAGGGTTAGGATCCTGTGAGCCACTAGTCACAATATTTTCATCAAATAATCAATATATAACCTTGTTTTATGTGTGTTTGTATTTAAAGATACCTCATTTAATATATATTATTGATTCATTAACATTGAACTCAATGACCAGCAGCACCATAACTCAAGCTGAACAAAGCTGGTCTAACACATGGCTACCTTCAGTAAGGCACACAGCAACCACCTTTGGTTAATAACAGGAGATTGCACTTCAGCCCTATGTTTGGAAGCCATGTTAAGCAACAGAATCACCAATGAAAAGCACAAAGATACAAAAGAATATAGCACTCAATAGACCAAGAATAAGGCAGTTTTTACATTCAAAAGCTAAAAGCAAAAGGCAGAAAGTTACATTTTTGAAATTCATTTGTGAACATGGATGTCAGACAACTCCAAATTCTCTGTTTTCTGTGCAGATATATATATATATATATATATATATATATATATATATATATATATATATATGCATGAGTGTGTGAGTGAAAAAGAGTGGTCCTTCATTTTGGGTGAAGTGGCATTTTTTTTTACTCAGTAGATGAATTTGCAAATTCACACTCCATGAAGAAGGAGGATCAACTCTACTTGCATCTTAATCAAGTCAGGGGATTAAAAACAATATCTGGAAGTCATTACTAAGGTGACACACCACATATGCAAAGTTAAACAATAATACATCTATAATATGTTTTCAGACTGAATTGTGAGACTTACCTTCAACTTGTATTCTCGCCTTGTCATTCCAGTGTAATTCAGGGACAGATCACATTAGCATCACCTGGGAGTTTGATAGAAATGCAGATGCACCTTCCCCATCTCACCTGAACTTCCTGAATTACAATATGTATTTTAGCAATTTGCAAACATATTAATGTTTGAATAGTCGAGTCACAGGACCTAGTGAATTAATCTCTAATTGATAAAATCTTGATAATAGTGTCCTCCTTGTAGGTCCAGGCAAAAATTGAAGGGAGTTTATATGAAAATTCTAGTTGTGCACTTACATACCATAAATATGTAGAAAGGGATTCCTTGGTGGTAGAAAGAGAGGTTGGCATATTGATTCTGTAGCTAAATCAGTTGCAATTAAAACCTTTCCACTTTTCCTCTTATTTTATAAGCATAAATTCCTTAAAGTCTATTTTTCAGCTGCTATAGCACTTTTAGCTTTTTTTTTTGAGAGCTTTATTACTTTATTTGTTCTTTTTAATTATACATGTCAGTACAGTATATTTTGATATATTTATTCAGACATAGAGTACTTCTTTTTCTAATTAGGATCCCAATATTATAGTTGTACATGATGTGGAGATTCACTGTGGTATATGTACACAGAAAAGTTATGTCAGAATCATTCCACTGTCTGCTATCCCTGTATACCTTCCCTTCCTTTCTTGCCCCTTTCTCTAATCTATGAACTTCTACACACACACACACATCCCCCATTGTGTGTTAGCATCTACATAACAGAGAGAACATTCAATTTTTTTATTTTGGGAATTGGCTTATTTTTTTAGCATAAGTCTCCAGATTTACCCATTTACTGGCAAAAGTCATAAAGTCATTCTTTTTATGGCTGAGTAATATTCCATTTTCTTTATCCATTCATTTGTTGAAGGGCACCCAGTTTGGTTCCATAGCTTAGATAATGTGAATTGAACTGCTAGAAACATTGATGTGGCTATATCACTATAATATACTGATTTTAAGTCCTCTAGGTATATACCAAGGAGTAAGATAACTAGGTCAAAAGGTGGTCCCACCCAAGTTTTCAGAGAAATCTATACTGCTTTCTAGAGTGGTTGCTCCCAACAGCAATGTGTAAATGCACCCTCCTTTTCTCCATATCTTCTCCAACATTTATTATTACTTGTATTGATTGTTGCCATTCTGACTCAAAAAAGATGAAATATATCAGTGTAGTTTTGCACTTTTCATTTTTTCTTTTCTGCTTCTATCTAGAATATTTGTCTTTCTAGTATTACTTATTTTAACTATACTTACAGAAATATGACAATTTTTTTTTTCTAAAAAGAACCTTTGCAACAGACAGCGGAAATTAAGTTTATAAAATAACACTCTCAGGACCTTTTGGATTTATATATTAAAAGCAAAATAAGCCAGGTGTGGTGACAAATGCCTATAATCCCAGAGACTCAGGAGACTGAGGCAGGAGAATCTCTAATTTAAGGTCAGCCTCAAAAATTTAGCAAGATTCTGACTCAAAATACCCAATGAAAAGGCCTGGGGATTTAGCTCAGTGATCCAGTGTCCCTGAGTTGTTCAGTCCCTAATACTGCAAGAAGCAAAACAGAACGAAGCAAAGGAGAAGAAAAAATGAAAGCAGAAAACAGAAAATTAAAAAAAAAAAATTACCCTCATTGCTGAAAAGCAAGTTACAGCCTTTAATGATTACGGTATGTTAAATACTTTTTTTTATTTTAGTTCTGCCTTTTTTGAATAATCGAAAGAACATCTCTTTTTCCTTAAATATGTAAAAAAGACTTAAAAATGCAGAACAAATCTTTTGGAAAATCAGAGAGAACCAGATATTTAACCTTATATTTTCCAATTTTTGTTTAAAGTCAAAACCTAACTAAAGAAAACCCTCCCAAATCAACTTTGAAATCCATGTGGTTATAAATAAGGTGAAAGTCAGTAGTAGAAAGAGGGAGCAGTATTGTCCTTAAAATATCATCAATGTTACTTAAAAGAAAATTTTAGTTCCCATGTTAATAAGAACATTTTAGCGGCTGCTAGGTTCTAAGGAGGATTTTCTTTCTTACCAGTTGTTTCCATTCACAGTATTTAGCTACCTAGTGACTGATTTGTGCCAGGTGGAATTTTTCCAAGCATGTAGTATTTACAATTCTCTATTTACTAGTTCCTGGAGACAGTCAGATAAAAATACAGCAGCGAGTAGTTCTAACTTCCAGATAGAGGAATGTACACAAATATCTTAGACTGAGATTCAGAGAGATTCTAGAAATGCCTGGTTTCACATACAGAAAACATCACATTATGTTTGTATGAAGATGAAAAACAAAGCTTTGTATCAAGTAAGCATAGGAGAATTGAGTTTACTTTAGAATTGAGTTTACTAGATACGGATCAAGAAGTGTTAGTAAAAACCAAGAAAGGTATAGAAAAAATAATAATATATAAAATCTTCCCTATGAACACCAGTAGAACTTTTTAAGAAATAATTTGAAATTATGTCAAAAGTCAGAATTGAATGAAAAATGATACATAAATACAACATTTACAATATTTTTTTTTCAACACCCACAGATATACAGGGGGAAGTTGTTTGCTTAGGTTGATATATACAATATCTACCTCACACTAGCCATGAACATCTCTTAAATTCTAGTTTTTTAAGTATGCTCTTGAAGTTTAGGTGTTAATATTTTTATCTTTCAACCTTTTCCTGCCTTCAAGGTTTTATACTGCTATTGATTTCAGTGCCAGTGAATCATTATGTTTTTTGAGGACCACTCTCTTTCTACCAGTATGTAAGTGCAGCTGCTGGAAAAAATGTATTTTAAAGAAACCATACTTAGATCACAGGAAAAAATCAAAAGAGGGGAAAGTAAAGGAAGGGATTTCATTGAATCTTGGATCAATAGTATTTGACCTTATCCAGCATGTAATTGATTGCCTCTTCAAATCTGTAAAATGGAGGATTACACTCCCTGGTTAGAGAGGCTGTTTTACAGCCACTATGTACATTTGTATTGATCATAACTGCATTAGGTCATGGTTATCATTTAACAGATAGGTCAGAATGGAAGAATCCATTTCAGTGTTCCACAGAGCTGTGATTCCTCAGTAAGTTGCCAGATGTTTGTGACAATCAATGTCAAATAGTAGTTTTACTTTGGAAATGCCACCTTCTGGAAATTCTTTCAGCTCTTGTTTTTAATACATTATATAGGACCAGTCACAAATTTGGTTATTGTTACAAACTAAAACATTTTATCCCCTCAAAACACATATCTTGAAGCCCTAGATCTCCTTTTTTGGCTGTATTTGGACATGGGGCCTCTAAGGAAGTTATTAAGGTTAAATCAAGGTGTGAGGGCAGCCACTGACCTGATAGAATTAGGGTCCTCATAAGAAGAGACACCAAAGTACTCACCATCCCCCTCCATGGGAGCACAAAAAAAGTCCTACAGGAAAACCGGGAGACAATGGCAGCCTACCAACCACTGAAACAAGCCTTAGAATGAAGGTTACTTGGCTGGTACCTTGATCTTGGAATTCCCAGCCTCCAGAAATGTGAGAAAAAAAAAAAATTGTGTTGTTTGAGTCATCCACCTTTGGTATTATTTTGTTATGGCAGTCTGAGCAGACAAATACAGTTACATAGAGTGAACAAAAAATCAAGAGCATGGAAAGGCAGTGGTGATGACAAAGGAACTTGTGAATTTGATGATTCATAAACCAAAGGACAAAGAGATTTCTTTAATTGGAATATTCATTTGTAACTAAAGTTTAGAAGTTCTTTTGTTTCATTGTCGAAAGCTGTTTACAGTGGTAAGGGGACCTGCAAATACACCATAAGAAGGTGATGTGTAAGGTGGAACTGGTTTATTTTTTCACTTTTAGAATGATGACTTGCAGTGAACCAAAACTGAGGAGAGATGGCTTGATATGCTAATTTAGTGACTTTTTCGCTTTATGATGTTGGGTATGTCCATTCTTCTCTTTTTAGGAGGCAATTCATCATGTGTAAAATATAGATAATAATACCTAAGTGTTATATGTCGGAATTAAATGAGATTATATGAACTAACTTAACTCAGTGTTGGGTACCTAACTGTAAGTCCAAAATATTTGAAGATTTGAAATGCTGCTACCATTTTATTTTATTTCATAATATGAATCTGGTTAAATAAACTATTATATTTTCCCTTTAAAGACAAGTCAAACATGTATCTTTCCTTACAAACACATCATCTACTTTAGATATACAATAAGCAACCAATTTCTTGAAGGTAGACTTGATAAGAAAAAGAGGTTGTTACAAAAACTCAGGCAGGAAATGGTAGAAATTTGGATACGGGAGCCAGTGGGTGAAAGACATGAGAAATGTCAGATTTTCGATTGATTTTAGAATCTACAAAATATGATTGTCCATTGAATGTGGGGTGAAGTAATAATGTTTTATAAAATAAGTGCAAGGTTTTTATCTCGAGATACTGGAAGAATTGATTTTTCAGTGGCTGAGAGGTAGAAAAAGAAAAACTAAGACTATTTGAGATCACATCTTCAGTAAACATAGTTAGCGAAGAGGTCTAGGAACTAAGAACTTAGCCCTTTAATGCTTCAGTACTTGATAGGTGCAACAAAGAAATTTTAGAACGCATTGAAAGTGATGCCAGAAAAATAATTCCAAGAGAGTGTTTTCTCCCAGCCATGTGAACAAAGTACAGTATTTTCAGAAGAAAAAAGTGAGCACCTATCTCCAATGCTATGAGGTAGAGGGATAGAATTTCCTAAAGGTTTTTACACTACATAACTGGGAAAAATCATTGTTTCTAGAATGTACTGGGGGATCAGAGAGAAGAGGTTTGGTGCAGAAGCTGATGAGTTTACTTTCAGACAAGTGAAATTCATGTCATGGAAGAACCATTAATTCAATATGTTTGAACTGAAATATGAATCTAGAAGTAAGAGGCCAGTCTCAGCCAGAAGGTAAAAATGATTGTATGAATAGAGATAATGTGGAAGCCATGGTGTTATATAATATTGATGAACATGTAGAGTGGGCAGTGACCAATTGAAGTATTTTGGGAAGGCCCAAGGGTACAATACAGAAAATTTATAAAACATAATAGAGGTATAGTTAGAGCAACATGAAAAGGACCACAAATGTATAATATTTTTAAGTCGAACATTTCTTTTGAGTCTATAAATTAGTACCTGAAATGTAATTTTCATTTGTAGTAAGGATCAGGGGTTCCGCAGCATCAACCCTTTCAACTCTGTCAGACATGCAGCAGCCACATTCTCTTACCTTATAACTCTTGTCTAACTTTTCATTCTGCCACACTCCCTCTGTTTATCCAGGTGTCAAAGCTTCCACTACTCACTCACCCAAGGAAAGGTAGCACCAGGGCTATTAGGGACTTATATCAGCAATGCTATTTCCTATTGTTCCAAAAGCCACTGGCACTCTCATCTGCTGCTGTTGAAGATGCTGGCAGTTGGTTCCCTTGGAACAGCAAATACTAGGAGTTCTGCCAGGGTGGTAGCACTGCTTCTGTGTAAAGAGCTTTCAATGTGCCAAAGCTATGACTTATTCTCTGTCTCCTCCAAACTGTCACACCACTCTGATACATACTAAGAAGAAATGCTCTTAACTTCTATGCATTGCTCATAACGATTTCTGTTTTGCACACCAAATAGTTGCAGTAACTATTTGTCGTCTGTGTTGGGAATGGAAAAGAAAAAGTGAAAAATATAAACTTATAACTTTAAATCATTGCTTTCCTTCAAAAACCAAGGCACAGCTGGGTGTGGTGGTGCACTCCTGTAATCCTAGTGGCTCAGGAGGCTGAGGCAGGAGGACTGTGAGTTCAAAGCCAGTCTCAGCAAAAGTAAGGCATTAAGCAACTCAGTGGGACCTTCTCTGTAGAAACAAATACAAAATAGGGCTAGGGATGTGGTTCAGTGATTGAATGTCCTTGTGTTCAATCCCCTGTACCAAAACCAAAAAACAAACAAACAAACAAACAACAACAATAAAATGCACACATTCATGAATTCTATGATCCAACATATGTATCAAGAGCCTAATGTGTGCCAGTGTCCCTCCTCCAGCAAACACTGCCTGCTGCTTGGCCTCCAATCATCTGTTTTCCACATTCAGCTGATCTCATCCCTGTACAGCATCTGGATTCCTGCTTGATTTTCTGAATTGCATCACCCCAGCTTCTGAGAAGGTCTGGTATGGGCCTTGGAATTTATTTTCTCAATAGTTCTAATGTGCAGATATGCTTGGTGGCTACTTTTGGCATCTCATTTATGTCTGAATCATGTGTGCACACAGGTTAAATCCCACACTGAAACTCTTTCTAAACAAGAGAAAAGGAAGCTTATATATGGCACCAAATACAAGTGCTTTAGCAGGGAACAAGGGGCTTTTAGGAAATAAAATGTAATTGTTGATGTGGAAGTCAAACGTGACCTTGAAAAAGCAATTTCTGCTAATGGGGGAGGGGTCCTGATTGCCAAGTCTGAAAGGGTGATGTGAGGTGGAATCTTTTAGGCATTAGATTATGAATCACTGGAGAAATCTGGAAGTGAAGGGAAAGGACAATTGTCACGATCCAAACATTTGAGGGACATAACAATAAGTTATGTCTTTTTGTTGTGGAATTTTAGTTTTTGTTTTTTGACAGGGGACAGTTACAGAACATCTCTGCTGTGAAATGAGCTTGCAGATGGGAAATTGAATAGAGATGTGTCTGTATGTATGGTGGAAAGGTTGTGGGTATTGGGGGGACGACCTACTGATGAAGATGCAGAGGTGTCTAGTAAGAAAGCAAGATTCTAGGAATGGGAAAAGAGAGGATATCTTCCTTCTCCAAGGCAAGAACAAGGAAATTAATGTAAAGAAGAAGAGATAAAGAAAATGAGGGTTTCCATATTCACAGTTAAATATCAGGTGGCCAAATTTGCCAAGAATGAGGTGTTTAGGCTTGGACTGAGGCCTGAGGAAAAGCTACCATGTCGAAGTGTCCCAAGAGTCAATAAGCAATGATTAAAGGAATTGTTGAACAACAGTTGGGGTCGAGATGAGGTTGAGCAGCATAGATTAGTAGAAGAGCCTGTCAACATCAGTTTTTGAGTTGTTCCAGCAAAAGCTGGCAGTTAAGGAGAGAATCAAAGAAAGCAGATGGGGTTAGACTTCTGCATGGCGGAGAATTAACCAGGCGAGTGCTGCTGAAGGTCAGCAGAGCTAGGCCTGGTGAGGTCCAAGGAGCATCCGAAATGACCAACCAGGGGGCAAGAGCTGGAGAGGGTACAAGTGAGGCCAGAGAGGGGTTAATAAACTAGAGAACAGAAAGAAATCAAGGTGCTTTTAGGCATTCAGTAGGCACAAGAAGAAAAACATGATGAATTTTGTTTGTAGAAAATTATAAAAGTCAAGTTTTTGGAAAGTGTTACAATTCTGAATGGTAGAATCTTTTTCTCCTATTATATTTGTTTTGATTTTTAATTTATAATCTCTGATAGCCAAAGGCCTGAAACATCTATGCATTTTAAATCCAATGAATGATAAAAGAATTATAACTGTTAGAGATATGTGTGTGTGTATGTGTGTGTGTATTTCATCTAAAGAGGGAAACTCACTAAAACTATTAAAATTCAAGATGCAAATGCAATATACTATTGCATTCTATTTGTGTATTACATATGTTCAGAAACATGAATACATTAAAATGCACTTGGTATGCAATTGAACTAGAGCTTTAATATATTTTTCTTCAGAGACATTCTTAAATTTTCCATGCTAGGTACATTTTATATCAGTGTATAAAATTTATATAGCTGGTTGTAACTTATAATTGTAATACATAGTACATTTTCAGTTATAAAAATGTGTTCTTTTGACACAAACCCCCTTAGGGCTTGAAAGAGTTAATATACCCCCATAATCCTAAATTTTATACTATAGAGTGATTTTATTTGGGTGAAGATTAGCATTTTTATTTTCACTATTGTTGTTGACTTTTTTTTATTAGTCTTTGTGCCTGCTATGCATTTATTTAAAATTAATAAAAACACTGCTTAGAGTGTTTGTGATTCATAAATTTCTGGAGCCGAGAGGGACTACTGGCATCCATCTGGGTTAATGCCTCATTTTACAGACCTGTAATACACACCAACATGGTTACCTGACACACAGTTGAGGGGAAGACAGCTGTGCCAGGAGGCAAAAGCCAAGGGCCCTTACTAAACAGTGCTTTCTGGACAGTACAGTTTATGCTAGTCTTTTTGAAGAAGGGGTATTAGGAAGAAACTTCTTCATTCCTGCATTCTTTAAGTACCCTACTAGCAACCCAGGCGGCTCCACTTTTGCTGGGCCATAGAATGGGCATGATTATGGTTGTACCATTGTGATGAATGAATTTATACAGCAGTGTCAAACTCTGGTAATGATTCTGAAGTTTCCACCTCTCACAAAATAAGCCTCCTCACCTTGCTTTCCAAACGGAGAGGGAAAAATGTCAAACCTTTATGCCAAAGATTATTTCAGCAACCACTTTTGCTAAGCTCTCTTCATGTGCTCACTCAGTACACACAGTAGTGGTGTTCCTGTAGGAATGAAAACTCCTTATCAAAGAGAAATGGTTTCAGTGGTGGTGTGCTTTTCATGGAAAAATAAGCAAAGATATGAATGATGACAAGAGGCTTCTCATTCTTGCTGGATGGAGTGTTTTAGAGCAATCAAGAAATGCTGGCTGTTTTGTTCCTGTTTCAAGAAAAGGGAATGCTCCATATTAATTAAACGCATTTGACTTGGTCGTGTAAGTGTGACAAATAGAGATGTGCCAAAGTGCCTGAAAATAATTTGGGTCATCGGCAAATCACTGTGCCTGCCAGTTTGCAGACAATTCCTAGTCCTTGTGGTCTGTCACATCTCTTTTCCATTAGCTGTTTACCATCTGATGAGTGAAAGAGTACAACAATTTATTTCTTGAAAAAAGATACCCTACTTCCTTGACACTTTTCACTGTGTCACTCTAATGCATTTGCAAATCATTCATCAGGGTCTTTCCCCCAAATAGGGAGTGTTATAATAAAAGAGATGGAAAATATTATTTTGATACCTGCTTGTACTGGTTAATCAAGATGAAATGACAACTGTTGTTAGATGAGCTCATTCTCAGGGGAAACTTCAAGACACCTGAAGTAGTATTTGCAACCGTGAACATTGCACATCTCTGTGGCTTCGACAGCAGGCAGCTTTCTTCCTCTGTGAATGAGGTCCAAGCCAGCATTATGCTCTTGAGTTTACAGGAAATTCAGGGTGAACCTTTTATTTACAAACAGAAAATACTTGCCAAGACTGAATAAAAAAGCAACTGATTAATCAGCATGCAGCCTTCATCTTGAAGGGCCTCTATGCCTGGTCCTTTTGAATGCTCAGGAGATTGGCCTTGTGCGAGAGGGATGTAGTGTAGAAATGTCTTTGATAGCTCAGTGATTGAGTCCATCATGCTTTGGAAAGGGACAGGACTCGGTTTAAACAACCCTGCCTGATAGAACACAGAGTGTGCATGGCTGGAAAAAAATTACCTCATTATAGCTCAGTGCTGTTGCCCTTTGGAGTAAAATGAGAGAAAAGCTTGCTCTGGTACTTCTGCTGATAAAATTCACTTTCTGGAACACAACCAAATCCCAGCATATATCATCTGAGAGAAATAAAGCAGTCAAAAAATTGTATTCCTAAATAGGCCTGGAACATCTTGGCAACTGCTAAAGCAACACAAATAAGGAACAGTGCCCTACTAGTTCGACCCTTAAATTATGCAGCTGTTCATTACCCGAATTATACATCTCAGGCTGCCCTTTGGAAAAAGGCATGGAGCACAGAGCTGGAACAATCCCTGAATTATAGTACAATAAGAAAGACCTCCTAAAGTGTCACATGCATGTAGTGGAAGATAAGAAAGGCCAGCTTAAGTTCTTGGCATTTTAAAGAAGGCAATCAAGAAAGCCTTTGAATTCCTTAGTTTTCTTTCTCTGCAATTCATTTGCATTTTTGTGTTAGTTAGACAAAGCATCCCATTCATGTGTCAGCAGTCCTGTGTCAGTCTTCTTCTCAAGAGATGTGCATGTGTGTTTTGGTTTTAGCTGCACCGGTATTTACAGATGGAACTCTTAAGAAATGTTAATAACAGCAACAGCAGGACTACTGTATTTGGAGAACCGATAATGATAATATTAATATCTCAGAAAATAAAGTTATCATAAACATAATGCCATCATAAAAGGTAAAGGACATGACTCTGAAATTAATTTTGCTTCTTTTAATGCACTTTACATTTTGTGAACACTGACACACATTTCACTAGTTATTCTGAGACTTTCATTCTATATTTGGTTTCTTTTGTTTTGCTGAGAATCACACTGCTTCCAGTATACTATAGCATCAATACTCACTTGCATTCACTTGTCTTGTGGCTTCACATTCTGACCACTTTTAGATTGTGTTAAAAGATTTTATTTTTTTTATTCAGTTTATAATTTTGAACAAAATTAATGAGGATACTGACATTGCATCCAACTTCTTTTTTTTTTTTTTTTCGGTTCCAGGGATTGAATCCAGGGTTGCTTAACCACTGAGCCACATCTTCTGCCTTTTAAAAAATATTTTATATAAAGACAGGCTCTCACTAAGTTACTTAGGGACTCGCTAAATTGCTAAGGCTGGTTTTGAACTCCTGATCCTCCTGCTTCAGCCTCATGAGCCCCTGGGATTGCAGATGTGCACCACCATGCCCAGCTTGCATCCAAATTTTTACTTAAATTACATGGCCAAATCAATTTTTCACAATCTTCCTTAAAGAATAGCTTAGCAAATGATGTTAGGCATTCTCCTACATAGAGTAAGTAAAGATGATGTGGGAAATGTGAGCATTATATCAGACAAAATGAAGATGATTTCAGAGTTTATTTTTGGCTCCTCAGTCTAAGCTTTCTAGACTCCTTTGTTATCTTCTAACCATTCCAAAAGTATAGTAGGCAGAATGTCCCCATCCCTGTAACTTTGCCCATGTCCCAACTCTCAGAAACTGAATGTAGTATTATTTCACACTGTAATAGGGACTTTGAAACTGTAGTTTAGATTATAAACATTAAAATGTGTAGATTTTTCTGGGATACTTAAGTAGATCCAATCTAATTACATGTGCCTAAAAGCAGATTACTATCTCCAGCCAGTGACAAAGACATAGGTCAAAGAAGTCAGAGAGATTCATAGTGGGAAAAGAACAATATGGCTGATTGTTTGAAGAGAGAGGGGACAGTGTGTCATGCAATGCAGAAAACCTTAAGATGCTGTGGTGGCTCTGAACTGACAGCCAGCAAGGAAATAGAGACCTCAGCCCTGTGAGGCTCCTTTAAGCAAGCTAATAACTTGAATGTGCTTGTATGTGACTCATCCTCAGAACCTCAGGAAAGAAATGTAGTACTGCTCTTCCCTTGATTTGGGCTTTGTGAGACTCTGCACTGAACACCTTGTTGAGCCCTTCTGTACCCAGGCTTCTGATCAACAGAAATATGTGATAACAAATGGACGTCATGAAGCCACTAAATTTGTAGTGACTTGTTATAGTTGCTAGAGAAAATTAATACACCTCTCTTCCAACATTCTTTCAAAAATTTACTTTCCTGCGAAAATCACATTTACAACATTATTTTTGTCATAAAATTAAATACTTGTCTATCACAACTTCAATTACAGATACCACTAAAGTCATGGGTTTGTTTGTTTGTTTGTTTGTTTGTTTTGTTTTTTGTTTTTTGCTCACTCATTTGGGGAGTGATAGTAAAAAGCGATTTTTTTGTGGCCAAACACTTGATACTTGATAAATGGACTCTAATGACATTCCAAGTTCTGACTCTTGCTTATTCTTTGACTTTAGTCAAGTTACTGAAGCTCTGTTCCTCATTTCCTTAATCTGTAAAAGGAGACTAGGAGAATAATGAAAGTACCCATCATATTAAGAGGAGTAAATCTGCTAATATGTGTAATATCCAGACTATAATAAATGCTTTATAAATATTAATGGCTATTATAGTTGTCCATCTTTATAGTTATAAAATTCATTTAGCTACTTCAATAGAAAATTTAAAATGGGAGTTGTATTTTATTAATTTTCAAACATATTTAAAAATATAATAAAAACTGTCACTGCACTCCACTCATATTTTTTAATCAGAACTCCAGTATTTTTTAAAGTTGAAGGCAGCTCATATATAATGTTGAGTCCAATTTGATGTGGAAATTGTTTCAAAATGTGGATCTTAAAAATCCATATATGTTTAGATTTATTTTAAGTCCAGTGAAGTCAAGTTTGTCTCTTTGATCTTATGAAGACATCATTAATGAATGGTAGTCCATGCCCAGTTCAGAGCAGAAGAGGCAAGACACCCCTTTGCCATTTTTTTTTTCATTTGTACTGAGACTTCGATCTAACTGAAGTGGACACTTGCCCTGTTATAGCTTGCAGCCCATACAGCTGCTAGCAAAGCGTATGTAAACACACACTTCAAGTGTGCATATTTATGTCTCCCTTGAGCGCAGTGGAGCCACAAGCTCTCCTCCATTCTGCCTCTGTTCTGCCCTGACCATGCCCTCATTCTGGAGATTTATGGCCATTGCTATACAAAAGTCCTGTGCCTGTTAGTACAGGAATAGTTCTGGCAAACCAATTCAGTGCAAATGTATACCTTGTACCCCAGTACACACAGAGATATAAGATGTTTGTTTCTCTTTGGGTCACTTGAGCAGCAAAAAAAAAAAAAAAAAAATCAACAGAGTCATTAATTAGGTCAGTAGTTCTTAAGCTGCAGTGTGGGTTTGTTAAAATGCAGATTCACATTGGGAGATCTGAGATGAAGCTCAGGCTCAACATTTCAAATAAATAACTTCTCTGATGAAGCCTTAGCTACACATCCTTGCACCACACTAACAATAGCAAAAAAATGAGAGCAATATTTAAAATTTTAATAATTATCTTCTTTTAAATCAGATCATGGCCATCTATGAATATGTTGACTATGCAATTTAGTATTTAAAAATTTCCAAGTACTTGCATCTTATGCTATGAATATAGATTTGGTGTGTTCTTTTATGTAGGGAAAACTATAATAATGAAAAAGATTTCTGTGTTAAATAATCTGCCTTAAAAGGAACAATCCCACAAAGGTTTTATTTAGACCTTAGTATTTGGACATGCAGAAAACCTAGTAATAAAACTATCTCTAGTAATTCAGAATTTGTGAAAAAAAAAAAAAAAGTCTGTTAACCTGTGAACTACTCAGAGTAAGTTGACTAATCACACAAGGCATCTTGAGCAGTTCATTTAACTTGCTTGCATAATAAGGGATATAGTATTAAATGAGATTAAATCTTTTATATAAGAATCATCAGGAAAACACAGTCACATATTCCTTATCAATGGGGAAATGTTCTGAGAATGTGTTGTTTGGGAATTTCATCATTGTACAAATATCATAGGATGTACTTTCAGAAATTAAGATGAGTGTGACATTCCTAAAAGTTATGGTCTTATAGGATTGCTGATGTACATGAGTTTAATACTTGACCAAAAGGTGATTTTTTGGTGCATGATTATAATTTAAGAAGAAAGTTTAAATTGAAAGAAATAATATCATTTCAAGGAATTCAGCAGGTTTGAAACAGCATATATTTGGCAAATTCTCATTGAAGAACACCTTTAAGAGAAAGTTTAGGTGTCACTGATGATTCATCATTCAAAATAGCTGGAATGTAAAAGGAACTGTGTTTCTTTGGTGATTACAATCTAGATCGAGGCTTGACAGTGTTTCATACCATTTAGATTTATTCTAAGCCCTTTGGTTTGGGACAGTAAAAACAAGCTACATGGAAGAAAACTATCACCATGAAAACTATCCTCTCAAGAAAGATTTTCATGTGTCTCAATTCTACATTTCTTCTTGCTGAAAAAAATTATTAGGATCAAAGTGGTCAAGAACAAAAAAAGGAAAGATCCTAGGACTCTTAAACATTAGATGTTGTTTGCCACGTGAATTTTGGTTTCACATCTATAGCAGTTTTATTTGAAAATAATAGTTTTAACACTACATATTTACTTGAGTGACTGGATATTTGTAATTGCTCCAGAGTTTTGATGTAAGGAAAAGAATGCAGTAGACTCTCTTTGGTTTAAGAAAGCTTATTTCTCTACCTTTTCCTAAACTTTCTCAATGAAGTTGCAAAGGGACCATGATGGAGGACCCCTTTATCAATACACTGCTATGCCTAAGAAACAACAAACATTTTGTGGGGAGGTTGGCAGGGGGTAACCAGGGATTGAACTCAGGGGCATTCAATCAGTGAGCCACATCCCCAGCCCTTTTTTTTTTTTTTTTTTTTTTTTTTTTACAAAGAAGGTCTCACTGAGTTGCTTAATGCCTTACTTTTGCTGAGACTGGCTTTGAACTCACAATCCTCCTGCCTCAGCCTCCCAAGCCACTGGGATTTCAGCATGTGCCACCATGCCTGGCAGAATAGACTTTTAATAGACATTAAGAGAGTCAGCTTCCAAGAGAATTAAAATTATGTGCCCAAGAAAAAAAAAAAAAAAGAAGAAAGAAAGAAAAGGGACATTTTTTAAATGATACAAGGGATACAGAAAATCTTAATAATTGGATTAGGAAAAAATAAATGTGTGTAATTCTCTTTTTTTAAAAATGTGTCTAAAATGTGTATAGAGCTCTCCTTTTCTTGTTTTGCCTTCTAACTCAATCATAATTATATGTTTAAAAATATAAAAATCACAGGGAAAACAAATGGTTGTTATTTTGTCTGATTGTTAAGGTGGAACAAAGCAGTGCATACACTTTGCAAAATAATATAATCATGACAGGGTGGCTTTGTTCACAACTTTATTTTGAGCATCCTATTATATTATAGATATATTATGTTAATAATTTTCAAGAAAATACCTGTGGTGTAAGAACAAATAAAATATCTTCATCATAAAAGGCTAATTACTAATGTATCCAGAATGCCAGAAAATTGTGGTCATCTCTAAAATGTAGGTTAATCAAAGGGGTGTAGAAAGAGTTCCCTTAGGATCATCCTTATACTTTCGTTGTTCTCTTTACTATATAAAGTTGAAACGAATACCTTCCTGGGCATATTTCAGCTCTTCTGTGATCATAAAATCTCTAACTGCATCCACGCTGAGAATGGAAGTTCTCTTCTGGTCTATTATACTTTTACACTAGTGTGGAAGTGAAAAATACAAGTCTCCTGAAACTAAAAGATGTGCATGTATGTGGTGAAAGTTTTCATTAATAATCTCAAATCATACGCTGCCAAGGATCTGCCACTGTTTCAAGATATGGCTATTTGGAGTTTTTGTGTTTTTCCTGCCAGTATGAAAATTGTTTTTGTGAGATAGTCTATTACTACTTCTATTTCCTTACAGCTCCCCCACCCCTCTCTCTCTCTCTGTCCCACCCTCACTTTTTTCTTTCTTTTGCCTCCACCAAGTAATACTTCACTCTGCAGAAGCAACGGAAGCTTAAAAAGATAGAATTTTTCTATGTCAGAAAAATTAAAGCCATAAAGGAGATAGATTTCTAGAATTAAATTAGAATTGAACAAGTCAGTTATGTGTACATCCATCAGCCCACTGGTCAGGATCTCATTTCCACTGAAGCAAACTTAGCTAGAGGGCAGATAGAATTTCAACACGGGAGCCCCCACCACCACTACCACTATAGACACACTTTTCACAATAAATTATGCTGAGAAGGGAGGGCACTCACCTTCCATTGAGTGTAATGTCTTTTAAAAAAAAAGACATTCTTTTATTCTTCTATTCAAGAACACAGTTAATTAAGTTTACAAAATCACCAAATAAGTATAAAACCACATAGTAAAAAAGCTTTGGAATAGATTGACTTTTATCCTATCCAGAATGTAACTCTCATGCTGTTGCTTCCAGTTCTTGCCACATTAAAATTGGTAAAACCCCTCATTTTAATGATTAGGTATCAACAATATTTAAATGACTACTCGATAATCATGCTTTGCTTAATAAAGTTTTAATAGGCCAGGTATGTTTAAATTACAATAAAATCTGCTCAATTTTATAGAATTAAACATTTACATTTTGGCTGCTTAATTAATGTACCCCAAAGTGCAAGACACACAAGTAAAATGTACTGGTTTTCTGGAATCAGGTCCATGTAAATCCTGTGGAGTTAAAAAAAAAATCATTCACCAACTGTAAGCAATCCTTATACATTCTTAATTATGTTTGTTAACCAACTCCTTTGCTATGTTCTTAACAGTATTTTGAATTTCTAAAATCAGGAGCACAGATTTCCCTACAGGCCATGCCAAAGATTTATTTAATTAAAATATTTTTCATGTAAAGCAAATGTTTCTCAAATTAATTGAGCTCTCACTGCCCTTTTATTTACTTTGTGCATTTATAAAAAATATAAGGCCTACTACAAAAACATTGGCAAGAATGTATCTATATGGGATGCTGATTTTATTCTTTTGTACTAGTACAAATAAAATTCTTTTGTACTTTTTTTTAAGAGAGAGAGAGAGAGAGAGAGAGAGATTTTTAGTTTTTGGTGGACCCAACTTCTTAATTTTATTTTTATGTGGTGCTGAGGATTGAACCCAGCGCCCTGCACATGCCAGATGAGTGCGCTACCGCTTGAGCCACATCCCCAGCCCCTAGTACAATTTTTAATAGCCAAGTTATGAACCAGTCTGGTGTCAGTCAACAGACAAATGAATAAAGAAAATGTGATATATACAGACAAAGGAGTTTTATTCAGCTCTAAAGATGAATGAACTACAGGTCAATCATACCTGGGGAATTAATAAAATTAACAAAATCCTCTAATTTTGTCAAGAATAGTTATCTTTTTTGGTGTTTGAAATTCTCTGCAAATACTAAATTAAATATCAGAAAATAAATTTCAGGGCAGTCTTAAGTTTTTGAACATATGTAAATTGAATGAAAATTCCTAATTATGATTATGCCTAATTTTGACATCATGTCATTTTTAGTATGTTTTAATAATGTCTTTATATTTGATATTAGAAAATTCCAATATTTCTTTTCCTTTTAACTTATTATTCTTCTGATTGTACATGATGTAGAATCACACCAGTCATGTAATCATATATGTACATAGGGTAATAATGTCTGATTCATTCTACTACGCTTCCTACTCCCAAACCCCTCCCATCCCTTTATTCCCCTCTATCTAAACCAAAGTACTTTGATTTTTCCCTACCACCTCCTATCTTATTGTGAATTAGCATCCACATATTGAAAGAAACATTCAGTGTTTGGTTTTGGGGATGGCTAATTTATTATCATTACATTCTTATGATGTTTCTTATACATAAACATTACACCTTTGTATTTAGTGCTGCCTTATTTACAAGTGATCTTCAAGCTTTCCGTTAAGAGAAAGGGATATTCCCTAAGGGGTGGGGAATTTAATGAGAAAAAATTATTCAATTCTTGTACAGTATTTCCATAACTGTAGAGAATTTCCTTATTTATTTTGTTTAATATTTTTATTTTTATGTAGCTTACATATAATAAAGCATAGTTAGGCAGACTACTTAGTTGCTAAGTGATCTGGAATATTTGGAATTATGACGACAACAATTCCTATGAGACATAAGGCAGCATTTGGGCCTAAGATTGATGCAATAACCAAAAAACACAATCTGTGCTGAAATGCTATTAAATATTATACATCACCAACAGGCATTTTATCATTTTAAATTTGGAAAAAACAAAATTTTAAATTTAACTTCAGCCTAGTTGTGTTCAAATAACAAAGCTAACTTATTTTCCTCTTCACAAAGCTACAGGAATAATAAACTATTTTTCCCTCTTGGGGCTCACTAAAAATTGTTTGGCATTTTAAAAAGCATCTATAAACTATTTCATATTAATATGTTCCTCTTCATCCATAAATATATAATAGACTATTTTTAGTTCCTGATCTCTGTTATTAAAATAATTCAGATAGCTTTTCACTTTTCAGAGGGTTACATCACCTCTCAACTCAAATCTGGCCAGCTCTGAAGTAGGTAATGTAGGCCACATAAGGTGTGCATGGTGATTTTGCATCTAGCACCAAATCCCAACTTCTGATGGTCCAATGTGTATTCTAAGTTGGTATTGTACTATGGATTTTGTAAACAAAAGTCACTCTGAAACCTGAAGTCTTTGAGGGGGTCCTGGAATATGGTATGGATATATCTTTAAACAATTCTTCAAACTGACAAAGTTAATGATATCTTGTGACATGTTCTCTCTCCTCTGGGTGTGGGAGTGGACTCCTGTAAAGACTGTAGCTGGGGTCTCTCATATCTGTGTTGGTTCAGAAGTGTTCTTTCTATTATGCACCCATTTCTACACATGCCCGCCTATCTTTAGAAGGGACCTACATAGACAGGATGCTGGGGGATGGAACTGGACAATCTATTCTCATAGGATTTTCAAGTGTGTGCTCTGCCCAAAACTAGGTCATTGCTGCCTTGCTCTTGTATAGCAAAAATTACAGCACAGGCCTCCAAAAATCATGCTTTCAAATACATAGAAGCCTCTTGTAATTTGTACTAATATATTATTGCTCTATGAAGAGTAAAATTCTTCTTTATTGTTAAAAAACATAAAAAAAAAAAAAACACCAGAACTGGCTGGGAGATGGGTTGTAGGTCAAACCACATTTCACAGTTGGAGAATATTTCATCCTGCCTGCCACTGGGGCTAAAAGTCTTAGATTTAGAATCAGATGTTCCTGGGTTTAAATACTGTCATGAGCACTTATTAGCTCAGATTTTTTTTTTCAAATTAATATCTCAGAATATCTGTTACTAAAACAAGTATAAAATGTTCCACCTCACATGATGATTAAGATTTAAATGACAATGCATATCAGATACCTGGAATGATGTTTGTCAAAAAATGTTAGCATTTTTCATTCATTTATTTTTCTTATGTTGATTTTCATTATTTCAGAAGCTAATGTTGTTATCTAAACAAGCTAAAAAGTCAGGAAACATTATATTAAGTGCATCAAGTTTATACAAAAGGTCAGTGCAAGCTCTGTTTTAAAAAGAGATAGGTAGGAGAAGATAAAGTTCTTAAATACGAAATGAGAAAATAATTAAAATTCAGAAATTTAGTACTTTAAAGTAGGTAGAAATGAATTTATTCATTGGATTAAAAAAGATTGCCTAATGCTTTCTTTTATATGTCCTGGTGGGTTAACATATAGGAGTAGCCTGAAGTAAATAGGAAGGGTTTCCAAGGTGCGTGCTCTCAACTTAGGTTACTGTGATGTGATAAAAACAAAACAAAGCAAATCAAACAGCAAAGAAAACACCCCCCCCACACACACACACACATACACACAAGCTTGAATAGTTTTTAGTCTTAACTATGCATGCGATGCTTTATGAAGTTTTGGAGAAGACTCTTTAATCAAACTTTCATTGTTTAGCAGACAGGTGTACACATGTTTATTTTGAAGGAAGAAACTCAATAATATGAAATTAATGACTATTAATATAATTTTAATTGTTGAATATTAAATTGCTATTTAGGGTAGTTGCACAGATGGTAGGGTTATCCTTATAGCATATAACTGCAGGTTCAAATATGAAGAGACATGCCATGATCTGTTTTTCACAAAATGTTTGAAAACTGACAAGAGTTTGTGTCCCCACTCACAGTTAACTCACTAAGTGGACAAAAGAAGTAAATCATGAAGAAAAGTGAGTTGTTTAGTCTGATCTGATCAGGAAATTATTTTAAAGTGAATTATGATGGTTCATATTAGGTACTTCAGAAAAATAGGACAATAATATGAATGAATATATGCGTGTGTGTATATATATATAAAAATTCAAGGAGTAAAAGACATTCATACATTCATATTAGGGAACTGGTTCACTTGGTTGTGAAGGCTGGCAAGTCTGATCTGTTCATGGTAGGAGAGGACAGAGGTACTTGCTGATGTTTCTCTCTGGAGGAAGAATGGCTGGTCCATTAAGCACTCACTTTTTCTCTCTCTCTCTCTAAAGGACATCAACTGATTACACATGACCCACTTACATTATTGAGGTAACATGATCTATTCAAAGTCCACAGATTTAAATGTAAATCTTATCTAAAAATTACCTTCATAATGACAATTACATTGGTGCACTGAACCATGGTCTGGCCAAGTTGATGTATAAAATTGGCTATCCCAGGACTGAATGCATTTTTTTTTTTCAGAATTGAACTTAAATCATCCTATTATTAATGAACCATTCTGTTACTAATGTGTAGTCCATGTTCCCTGGCAAATACACTTTAACAGACTTTTCTTTGATGCTTATTAGGGTCAACAAAAATAACTCTTCAAAAATTTTAATGTGATGGTGGGTATAGCTCATTGGTAGAGAGCTTGCCTAGCATGGCACAGGAACCTAAGTTTACTTCCCAGCATTGAAATAAATAAATATTAAAATATTTTAATAAAAATGTCTATTTTGTTAATATTTTCTCTTTCCACTTTAAAACCTTCAACTTTGATGCAAAAAGGAAAACAGAAACAGAATCAGAAAAGACAGGCATTGTTCTTTGGTCATTCCATTTTAAAACTCTATCTAAAGTAATTTTTCTCCTTCACAGAAGTAGTTGGTCCATGGGGACCCCACTGTTTACTTCAAGCAAGAGTAGAAAGAGCATTGCAAAGGGACAAGCTGCTTGTGACTGTGCTGTGCAGAATGTGGTGTCCCTGCTGGTTTGGACTTCTCTGAGGGTGCCTAGTCCATCATTTCTACCTCAGCACTGCATTGGTGTAGCAAAGGGAATTTCAGAATTCTGATGTCTCCTGCAGTTAGTGTCTGGGACCAGGTTAAAAATAAAATTTCCATCTTTTCCTTTGACAACTATTTTGAAACTATAACACTAATCTTGTTCTCAAAAATCTACACACACTATATTAAATCTACACACACACACACACACACACATATACACAAACACACACTTTTTTTCTTACCAATTCTTGCCTTTTAAATTTTTTTCTGTGCATTTGGTATTTTATATAGAAGCATGTGCAAGTAAGAAAATCTTTGCTGTAGTAGGAATCCTTTATGTTTTCAGTTCTATCATAATTAAGAGTCTTTGCGGTTGTAAATGCTACCTTTAGGTTAAATATAAACCACGCATCTGTCAGCATCAAAGTAGGAGATCGAATAATGCCATAAATGCTAAGAGAGTAAAACTTGAACTGCATTGAAATGAGCTTGTCATTGCAATGAACAGTGACAAATGCATCCCTGCTTAGCTCTGTAAAAGAGCAGAGCTAATAAGTACATATATTTTCATATATATATATATATATATATATATATATATATATATATATATCTTACTTTAACAACACGCTAAAGAAGATATAATTTTCTAATACATGCTGCTCTGTCCCCTTCATCTCTGGCTCCTCTTGCTCAAAGGTATTCTTTCCAAGGTAGTGAGAACTGTCTTTACCAGGAAGGAGCCATCTCTCCGAGGAGGTCTTCTCTAACCACTGCTTGCCTGAGAGGCCAGGCGTCTGTTTTACATTATACCAGTAACTTCTGTCAGCTTGCCTGATGAATTGTATGCCTAACCTATGAAACTTCTGTCTTCTGGCAGAGCCCTGCACTGGGGTCTGTAAAATCAGTATTTGTTGAACAACTGAATTAAATAACAAACAATGGGTGAGCTCTGTTGAATCAATAATAATAACCACTCATCAAAATGTATTAATAAAAGGATCTGGCAACATTCTCTTTTGACAAAGTGAAGATCGCCATGGACAAGCCACTGCAGTGACTTGTGAAGAGTTGATTGAAGGTCTCTTTCTGACACGGTGCACTCTCCCTCTCAGACATCGTACTTCTTTTTATTTCTGGACTCCATCTCCCTTGAATGAGCACAGCAGCATCACTTCACAGGGGAAAGTTACTTAGCACTTCTAAATGCCTCAGACATTCGGAAGGTACTTCTTTCCTAGGTGAGCCAAGGAGCATGGAGAGCCTTTGAATCCTCTTCTTAGTGGAGCCACTGAGCGCAGCCTTCTCTTTGCTTTTTAGAAAACACCCGCTGGCAACTTTGATTCTCTATTATTCTCACTCACTGCACACTCTTCCTTTCCTTTATAGCATTTATCACAATCTGCAATTACTTTAAGTGTTAGGTTATTTTGCTTTAGTGCCAAAGAGGCAATTTAGAACCCTCCCTCTGATACCCCCTCTCCATTTTCATTAAACCATTAAAATCTCTGCCCCCAAATGGAACATAGAAATTAAATAAATATATATAGTGCTTCAGTTGAAGTCCCTTAGCTTTCTCCCTCTGATACCCCCTCTCCATTTTCATTAAACCATTAAAATCTTAGCCCCCCAAATGGAACATAGAAATTAAATAAATATATATAGTGCTTCAGTTGAAGTCCCTTAGCTTTCTGGCCAAGGAACTTGATCTTCCTAACTTCCTGTATAGAGAAAGCCTAGCCTGTGTACTCATTTATTGCCACTAAACTATAACCCTCATGGGATATGCTACATTGTTCAAGGCTGAATCCCCTGTACCTAGCAGACTGTCTGAAACAACTAGGGGATCAATAAGGATTTGCTGAATAATAAGCCTTCTGCCAACTCATTTGGGTTGATCACCAGTCTAAATAAGTTTTTCATTAAATCATAAAACATTTTAAACCATGTTATGCTACTTCCAAAATTTATTTCAGCAAATCCTCAGAGATGTTTAAACTCACTTATACGAGAGTTTCTTAGTGCAGAAAGCTAGGTCCAGTGAGAAATTCCAGAAAGCATTAAACCAAATAAAGAGACTTATTGTAATCATTTACTTTTCCTCTGGCACTCATGTAGTTTGGGGCCAGAGCACTCCCATAATAGTATTTCAATATGTGTTGACCAAGCTTTATCCCTTTCATGAATGAATTTGCCAAGGCTGGACTTTACCCAGTGACAATCAGATATGACTCCACTTTAATTTGAAAGGACTCTCAAGTTGTGTGGAAATCCTGAGGTCTTCTTTACCCTATATGCTGCATTGGGATCAAATCTTGTTTTCAATAGCTATGTTTTAGTAAATACACACAGGCATGCACACAAACTTTCTCTTCTCAGTAGAGTTTAAAATTTGTGTCTATAATTATTTACTGAGACTGATTCAACCAACTCCTAATCCGTATCCTTCCAACTATAATTTTCTCTTAAAATGGAGAAATACATTTCTGAGACATTATCTCAGACATAAATAAAATACCCCAGAATGCTCATTTATTCTCAAGAAAATTCATAGTCTTCAGATGTGTGCTCATTTTTTAAAAATGTATCCTCTTTGCTTAAAATATCGTAGTCATTTCAGGAACAATCTTATGCTAAGGGCTGGATTTGATGAATATAGGCCTTTTGTACTTACTTGAATATAGAACATACTGCAGGCATTTGTTTTACACAGAATTGTTATTATGTACAGGTTTTTATCCCCTATGTAAAAAAAATAAGCCTTGAAAGTCTTTGAGATCTATACTTTAATACTACTATACAAGAATAATTTTGAAGAATTTTATTTTCTGGAGGTTATTTTTGTCTTTCATCTTTTTCTTTAAGTGTTAAGGCAGGACTTTCCCCTATTTCCCAATCGCATTTTCCTTTTTCTGCCTTAGTAGAGGGTGGGATTGATAAACAAACAAAGCACGGGCTGTCCAGTGGGGTATAGCTGAAGCCCAGTAGGTACTGGCAGAATGGATGAAACCTGGTAAATATGCAGCCTGGGCAGGAGCTTCTGGTGGGTGCTGAATATTGCTTCAGGACATGCTGAGGCAGACACTTGTATAGACAACTGCTTCTAAATATGTCACTGTATCAGCAGGAAACAGAAGATCCCCCCACTTCTATTTTTCAATTCGGGAAATGGGACTCTATGAGCAATTACTTGGTGAATTAGCAGGCATCCTCAATAAACATCAAGTGCCAAGCTAGTGGATTTTAAAGAGCAAAGCAAAACAGGAGGAAACTATCAAAATATGTACTGAGCAGACTTCTGTATGATTCATATCGTGTACAAGTGATGTGTGAGGGAAGGGAAGGCTGGAGTGCAATGTTTCTCAGGCAGTCCTGCTAGTGAGCACTTACAAAGTGTTTTTAATTCTCTAATTGGGTTCAATTCACTTAATTAGCACTGAAAAGATGCAGTTTAAGTGTTTAATAAAACATTTATATTCAGAACAGCTACCAGATGCTTTTCTCTGTAGATGTTGCAAAGTTATGCATGTTTTTTTCTAGAAATGCAGTACTTTCATATATAAGAAATACCTTTTTGCTTCAATAGAACGTGGTCAAGTTCTGAAAAGAAAATGTGTGTCTTTGGCATTTTCTTTGATTTCAGAAGGATCTGTTTTAATACTGGCCATTCGGCTCACTAGTGTGTACTTATATTTACACACAGACTCCAAAACACACAGACATCTATTACTACAAAGAGCTGAGAAACAGCGAGGCTTACTTGGGATGACAAGGGTTAAAAAGTGATCCCTGAACATCTTATTAAGAACCCATCTCTTGTATTAGCCACAGGGAAAGACGTTAGAGACATCATGAATCACGGTGTCCTTCATCAACTGGGGACATTCTCTTCAGTGTGCCACACTTTCTCAAGAAATAAGGAGCCTGAAAAACATTAAACATAAATTCCTCAGGATAGCTGGGCTGGGAAATGAGGGATGGTAAGAGAAGGTGGCATAATTAGTTGAAATTATATTCTTGAATTGAATCTGCACCTCTAGTGACTGAGCAGCTCCCAGAATCAGTAGACAGTAGCTATTTTTTTCAAACTCTTTAATCTAGTTTCTCTACATCTCAGTAAAAATCAGAATAATTGTTAAGTATTCAGAGTCTGCCAATCATGCAGTCACATTGGCAACGATGGCTGAGGACTTTGACTCAAGTTACAATTATAAAAGTAAAAGAATTATACAGGTTTCATTTGTAGTGGAACCTATCGTGGTTTAATGATGTATGCCTTATACTATGACTTACTAGTCTCTCTTCTTTCATTATAACTTTACAAATTCCTGACTCCCTGTACTTAAACTAAAGTGAAAATACAGACTTTTCTCTAGAAAAGAATAATTTAAAAATGTATTTTCTTGAAAATGACAAAAGAAAATAGTAAGATTACTGCCATTAGAGATGACATCTTGAAATGGTTAACTGAAAGCAGATTAAAATATATATATATATATATATATATATATATATATATATATATATATATATCACATATCACTAGTTCAGGGACAAAAGCAAGGTTTAAGAATTATTTTTAAAGATATGTCCCAGTTTTAAAAAGAATGTTAAACTTTTAGGACCAGTCTTCAAGAAAATGTGCTTTGATATTTCTTTGAAGCTCAATTCAATATCTTTGTCTAAAGGGGGAAAAAAATCACATCTTGACAGTAGACATCATATTGAAACACCAAAGTGCTTACTCTTGTTGCTGCTGTCAGTCACACGCATCACACTTGGTGACTGTCCTCAATCCAGGCAGAAAACCCTTTCTCAGTTAACATGGATCAATTGGAAAGAATATAAACCACTTCACTTGCCTTAAGACACAAGATGTCAACTCTCACACAGGTTTTGTGAATGCTCAGTAGAAATGAGAGCAACCCAGATTGATTCTGAAACATAATGATGTAACAACAAAATATTACATTGTAAATTTTCTGGGTTTTATATGAAAAAATAAAAGTAAGTAATTGAAAAATAAGTTAATTTTCTATCTTAACTATTGTTTTATTTACTATAAATGACAATATCATACTTTTAAGGCACTTATTACTTTCAAAATATTTTTCTTCTGATATTGACAAGGTGCTTACAAGTTTAAATCATATGAGCTCTTTGAGTTGTAGATCAAAGACAGCATTATTAACAACTGAAAAATATTCTTGGCGTGGTTTCTATAATTTAAAGAAAAAAGAGAATAAATATAGTAAATGAAAATAATTTGGTAAAGCATTTTGTTGAACTTTTCAAAAATAATTTTTGAATGATAAAATATTTCTGGCTTTGAGGAGAACAAACTTAAGAAGATTAAAAACTGACTGATGAATTTTATGCAACAACTAGTTATAAAGCATCCTACATCCATTTTTGATACCTGATGGGATCTTTGAAAGATCAGTGATATTTTATTTATGTTTTCAACATTGATCTTTAATAAGTAACTAAAAGCTTATTAATTAGATGTCAGATGATGCCAAACTAGTTCTAATGATTGTGGAAAAATATCGACAGTTTTAGTGAAATTAAGACATACCCAGAAATAAGCATATTAAGTTTATTCCAGATTTCAGAATGAGGGAAAACAGTATAAAAATTTGAAAGCAATGGCTATGCATCTTTTTTTAAAAAAAATAGTGAACATACACAATTTTCACCCAAACACATTAATCAAGTTGGCTTTGATGCTCACAATAACAAATCAGATAATTTATTTCACACCTTCAAAGACAAAGAAAGAATCTAAGATGTTTGAAAGTTAGATGAGGTCCTGAGTATCCACTGCTTATGATGACTCAAGTATTTGACATTCAGTGCTGACAATCAAGTCCATGGCCCTTTAACTCACATAGCACTGCCTCTCATAAGAATATGTTTTATATATATTCATAGTTCAATTTTTTGATTCACTAGGCTAATGTTTTTAAAAGAGTAATATGATAATATGATACATACAAGAAAAAGGGAAAAGTTGTAAAGGATGTATTTCAGAATAAAATAATTTATTTTGCTTTTCCAAAATTTGTTCCAAGTGTTGATATATTCTATTCATAAAGGTGGGCTTCCCCAGGTCAAAGCAAATTAATGCAAATTTAGAGATAGTAGCAACCTCTTACCTACTTTTCCCCAAATATACAACACAATATTGTGGCTTTAAGTTATGGCATAAGGGATTTATACTAGTTAATACACCAAAAGAATCCCTGTCACCAAAGATTTAACACCTACCAATCTGGCAACAAGGTCATTGTTGAGGTTTTTTCTTGGCATCCAAAGTAAACTAACACACTGCACTCCTAGAATTATGATTTAGTTTGATTTTTTTCAGAGCTTGGTAGGGGGATTGTTAAAGCTATCTCTAATACATTTTATATAGAAGAGTATCCTGATCATTAGAAAGATAATTGCATTTAGAAAGGTAATTCAGACTATTTGGGGGGGGAGAGAAAAAGAAAATAAAGGCATATATTTGTGACATCAGGGAGTCCAGTGTAAAGTACTGTGGTTGTCTAGTTAAAATGGCCTCTCTGAGGAATGGAACTCAGATGTTCAGGAAGGGAGGCATTTTATTTTATAATTTATAATTTTAATAGCTTATTATTTTAATTAGGTTCAACATATTTATTTTTGTTCTATAGGGTTTAAAATTGAATACATTTTCATGGTGCTTTTGTCATTAATTTCATATATGGGAGTATAATTATCACAAGTTAAAATGCATTGTGCATTTGTGAAAATGTCCTTTTATCCATTTGTATTTATAACACAACATGGGGTTACATGTGTGTAAGTGGGAAAGAATCCATGCTTAAGTTTTATCAGTGCATACACTGGTTTCAACCATATGAAAATGTAATCAAGGTGGTATGGGAGGAAGATAATTTTGTTGTCATGGTATTTAGAACAGACTAGCTGAAAAATGTGAAAAGCAGGAGATGGTGAAAACAGACTATTAGTTTTCTGGATGTAAAACAGGCAGAAACTGGACAGAGGTTTGATAGAGTAATGAGAGGAATAATATACCTGAGATGTATTAAAGGAAGAAATAAGGGATGGTTCCTGTCAGTTGTCTGAATAGGAGGTGGGGATGGTCTGCCAATTTTGCTTCATTACGATTGCAATAAACCTCTACTTCAAAGCTATTTCATTGTAATTCAGTCAAACTCATGTACACAAGATCACAGAGTAAATCTAATTCTGTGACTTTTTATCTCTGTATCTATTAAAATTACTCGTACTCATTAAAAGCAACCAGACACATTAGGTTTAATAATTGTGAATTAAATAACAGTGACCTCCCACCAATGCATTCTTGAATATTATCCAAACCATAGGGACAGTTACCCTATAGAAAATTCAGACTTGATGGAAATGCATGTGTACAAAGATCATTCTTAGGTACCATTTTTCTTAATAAATTCTGTAATAATAAAAAGTGAGACATCCTTTTTTTCTCTCTGGAGCCTGGCTTACTGAAAAGAAGAAAATCAGAAATTTAACCTTGTCATCTGTAATTTTGGAACAGACTGACATAGTTTAACTCAACACAAATGGGATCTGTCCTTAAAATAATGTCAGCTTCTGGAAACCTTTCTATTTCTATCCCATAAGCTAAAAACAATTCACCATAAGTCCCAGAGACATTATAGAACATTATAAGGACATTTTAACCTTAACCTATGGAACTGGCAAGCAAGCTGTCACAACCTCATCACAGCTCATCCTTCTCATCAACATAGAATAGCTTTCAGAATAACTGTTTTCCCTCAGCAAAGGCCAAGACACTGTAATGACAAATATTTTTAAGTAAAATAAAAGTAGCTAGAGAAGTTATTGTGATAATACACATCAAATTTGTATTATAAAGATCCTATGTGACTCTGTTTTTTTGTTTCTATCTTATCAATACGTGATATTCCTATGAATTATTAAAAAAAAACCCCACAATACTTACAACTTTATCAAATTGGGGATCCCAGAATGGGAGTGAGACATCATAGATACTCTGTGTTTGCATATATGTTCAGGTGTCCTAATTTTCAACATGAAGATATTTTTAAGGTAAAATATTGGTGACAGGGCTTCACTGTCTTATATATGCCTCTTTTTCAGGCATTTGATGAATTACATTAATTTAAGTGTTTAAACTAATTCTATTTTATAGACATCAAATTTCTATCATATCGATTTTACTGTTTGCTTAGAAAATTTAACTTTCTGTAATACTTTGCTTTGCAATCAATTTTTCTCAGTCACCTTTACACTGCCTATCATTCCATCTTTTCAAGAGTTTTTATTGCATAGAGTGACCAATGACTGCATCTGCCCTTGAGGCTATGGAGAAATAATTGACACAGAGAGTTTTAAATAATACTGGTAATGTTTATTTTAGCTCCTATTATGAATCTAAAATTAATGTCCTCTCTCAACAACAGCGATGCAGTAACACAACGCTGTGTTTTGGAATTGGAAGCTCTACATCCTGGTCTAAGTTCTAAATAGGTGTACAATCTTTTACAAGTCACTTTGTATCTCTGAACCAACTTCCCTGGTGAAAAGGTTAGAGCTGAGGAACTGGTTCCTTAGTGCCTCCCTGAGACACTTCTGACACATCTAGTCTTCAATAGTCACCATTACATCTACCTTTTTCCACCTTTTAAAGGTGAAAACGTGATGGAGTAGTGGAGTGGGGTCAGAGTCCCAGTGCTATTCTTCTAGATGCCAAAAGGACCACAAAGCCTCCCAGATTTCCCACGGGCTTTTGAAGTTTGCCATCTATTTTACAGTACTGCGCTCAACTGTGTCTATTCTTCCTCCTTTACTATTATTCTTTAGAAAACAATAAAAAGAAAGGAGGGAAAGCTAAGACAGAATGATGGCCACAAAGTAACTCCTATTTCATAGAGCGAGGACATATCAGAGGTGTATATGTGCCTTTCAATGATGTAACCTCAACTGTGTTTTCTGGACTAAGGTTGTGAGACAGTTAAAACAGCCAGGTGGTCCCTTCCAGGGATAATGAGCAATGCCCCTGAGTAAACTGCTGTGGGCAACATGAACACAGCTTCTCTCAGTTCCTCATACCTTTTCAAATGTGAGCATCTTGACATGCTGAGTGAGTTTCAAGGACAGTTTTGACTATACCTGAGTTTTGCCTTAAGCATTCACTTTAAAACCGATTCAAGATGCGGTGCCACTGCAGGTTTAAAAGAATAAATTCCAAAGCAAAACAAAACCAATAGAAAGACAGAATAAAAACCAGTTTATCATGAAGGAATCCTCTACACTGTCCATGAAATCTGTGCTTTAGAAACAAATCTCTTCAACTCCTTAGAAAGAAGCCGAGCAACGTTCTGCTTTTTCAGTAACATGATGATTATTTTTATATTATTAATAGTGTTATTGGAGGGGGGATGCATGTGTGAGCAGGCGTGTGCACATGCACACACACACATACACACACATACACACACACACACACACACACATATTTCAGTTGCCTGCTACTACATACAAATGACTCACAGTTTTGGAATTGTTTCTTAATAATTCAGTTCACCATGTGAAAGTAGAAGTATCTGGATTAAGTGCCACTGCAAACTCTCTTAAAAAGATTGTTATAATAGTTCCTTTCCTAAAGTTAATTTTTGATGTAAAGCCAAATGTTTTGGGAAGGTATTTAAGAGGTATGAAAATACTCATTTAAAATGGTTGTTATAGATCTATTTCCTCATGCTCCTGCATAAGCCAGCCATAAAACACAGTAGAGGACCAGAAGGCACAAAGACCAAGGATTTTAGGTGTTCTGAGGAGTCATTCTGTGTATCATAATTAACATCTACACTACTATTCTTGTCAAGAAAGGGAAACACTGAATATGTTAACGCCTGAGAATGCAGTAATCCTTTTTTTCCTGATCTTAATAGTTCAGTTAAAACTATATTTTTGGCTTTTAAAAGTGGAAACTTATAATGTATCACTATACACAATGAAGGAATTTTCCTTTTAAGTATGGCCAGAAGAACTAAGAAAAAATGAGCAAGAAAGCTTTACTAGCACATAGATTTTTACAATCTTTCCAGGTATAAAATATAGAAGGCGTTTTTCATATGTCAAATTTTTCTGGCAATGCATAGAATACATATATGAGCATATACCAATAAAACTAAGATGTCCACTAAGAGATAATTGTAAAATCATTAAGTCTATTTCAGAATATATCACATTATTGGTTCTTAGTACATACAATTTCTAATGTTCATGTAGCTACTTTTCCTGTCTGAAAATACAAGATCTTGAATTAATAAAGACTCTATCAAGCGCACACCAACAAATAACGCTGCAAAAAAAAAAAAAAAAAAAAAAAAAGGAAATGTGGCCTGTGCCTTGCTCTCTAATGATATGAAGGAAACAGATGGCTTGAGAAAAGATGTGTCAGAGCAAGGTGGTAAAATCATAAACAGGGATAGATTGCCAGCTTACCTCAAATCCATCCTGCGTTCCAGTCCCTAAGCTCTCTTAGTGCTGCCACTCAAGTTGAACTTCACTGCGTCAGTCTCTTGATTAATGTGTTTAAACACTTATGCAGTGTCTGTGTGTGACAAACTGAGCTGAGGACATTTTCACAATCAATATTGATCATCCCAGCCAAAATGATCCTAAGTCAATTTGCATCTGTCATTGGGATAACCAGACAGAATGAGATGTCTTGGCTCCTTGCCATTCAGTTGGTACATTTTGTTAGGGACTTGAATTATCTGACCCCAGAATGTTTTCCTCATAGAATGAAATTTAAAAATAAAGCAAAAATCAGCATGTCCTACAGGAGAACAGCCAAAATAATGTGACACAAATTTGCTATCTATTCCAAATCATCATCATCATTATCACACTTTGTATGCTCCCTAATGGATGCTATGTGGTCCTGTTAATATAATTCAGATCATTTTATCAATTTGGATCATGTTTTACATTTAAGAAAGTTGGTGACATAGTCACCTCACAGGCCTAGAATATTTCTTAATCATTGGCACTGGAGCTAGGTACAAGAGGCCCTGTGCTACTGAGCAAGTGAGGAAACAAGAAATGCATCACAAGCAAGCAAAATTCTGCTCCTTAGTGAGCTCCAGGGGTGTGGAGCTTAAGTGGGCTAGAAAGGGAAAACACTAAAAATAATTTCAAATCTCATCAGAGTTCAGAAAATACAGATAAGACTTGTTCATCTTTCAGCATAAACCACTATAAAGAATGGGTTTTAAATTTTGTTTGTTTACTTGTTTGTTTGTTAAACAAATGTTCTCACAAACATAACCCATGAATCTACACTGATCATTTTAATAAAAAAAACAAATAAAGACAGTTTAGAATTTCATGTATTGAGTGATGACCCTAAGGATTTAAAAACAGGTAGCCAGCCAAACACCACACTTTCAAACAGGACCAGCGCCTAAGAGAAATGATAAGAATGAACAAATAATCTATTTGTATAAATACAAAATTGCCCAGTGTTACATTGATCTTTATCCATGCTTATTCACCTTTACCCATAGAAATGTAATCTGTATATAAGGAACTGTCATTTCCAGTTAATTAAAAAAAAATTCAGAACATCACCCCTTAACTCTGCAAATAAGTGGGTTCAAAAATTAAATATTTATTTTCTAACAAGTAGAACAATCTCATGGCAAATGATTACCCAGCTTTTGATGGAGACCTTTGGTATGTTTCCTGGTTCATGACTTTGACATTCTTCAACTTAATGTCATAGAATTTAAAGAGCAGGTTGTAATCATTGGTATATATTTATAGTTTGCTTCAGGAGTCCAATCAAGCAAGATTGTAAAGCAATGCCAGGTATATATCTTATGCTCTGCCTAGGGTGTGCGCAGCATATTCAATTAAGAGGAGAATACATTTTGGTGAATGTAGCAGTAATTACTAAGAAGCCATGCGTTTGATTTAGTGAACAACACTCTGACAGGGAAAGACACTCAGTTCAGTGGCCTTGCTTAAAGGGAGAATAGTTAAGCTACAATGTGTTAATCTTATATCATCTATTTAATCCAACAGCATCAGTTCATCTTCAATCAACTGGGCCATATTTGTTACAATGAAGCTTGTAAAATATAATCAAGGTCTACAGAATATAGTTAATTAGACTAAAATAATACTGTTGTCAACAAGGTGGCCCTAAGATATTTAGCTTTTGGATAGGGGTGTGTGTGTGTGTGTGTGTGTGTGTGTGTGTGTGTGTGCGCGCGCGCGCGCGCGCGCGCGCGCACGCATGCGCATGCATTCCACCAAGGAATATAGCTCCAGGAAGTCTATCAGTAATACCATGGTTGTGAAATGTGCTGTCTGTTGGAGTTCTATATACTCTCCATACTGACAGAACATTTTGCATTTTAGAGTATTTCACCAAGTGAAAAAATACTCTTAGTGATTGATTTTGAACCAAAGCCATACCAGTTGTTATAGACAACAACTTAAGTTTATAAATCTTGTCAAAGGTTCACAGATCTCGTAACCTTTGACTGTCATCTAGATTAAAAAATAAAGGTTCACTGTGCAGTTCATTTCTATTAGAGAGAAATGAACTGACGCCCTAAGCAGTATTGATAGTGTTTTGCAAGGCTTAGCTGTCCTGTGATTTTATTGATGTGGTAGACTGAGGCACAGAGGATAATGTCAGAACTCAAAAATGGAATCAAGTGCTTCCATTATATTTTACTGCATGAAGTTGAATGGATACAGAAACTCTGACTCACACATTTTCTAATAAACATATTTCTAATACATATAAGCCTGGTTGAGTTAGGTTGTAATGTTTTGCATAAATGATATATGATATTTGTTAAATGTATAAACACAACATTTCAAGAATTGTCTCATATATTTAAAAACACATTGAACACTTTATTCTGTTACTAACATAGTTTCTATTGTCTCTAAAGGTTGCCCTGAAATCATAAATAATTTTACTCTAATTTATTATTCTAATAACTGGCTTACATATCAGTATAATTAGGAGGTAGTATTGTTTCTAAACTGATTAAGTCTGGCTGGACTATTCACGGGTGACTACAGAGGATTTTGAAATGGTGTTTAGATCAGTTAAAAAATCAAAGCTTAGATGTAAATTAGGTTATTTTAAAAGTCATTAATGAGAATTGGGGGGCATAGCTCGGTGTGGAACATGCTAAACATGTGTGAGGTTCTGGGTTATATATCCAGCACCAAGAAAAGCCATTATTTATTTTATTCCAGGTATTCTTCTCCGAGATTCTAGGCACATTTCTGCCTCATCTTGAACTTTTCGGCCTAAGGTTGTGATAATTTCCAACTTTTCCAGGTCCTTGCCTCTCCCAGCACCCCGGTAGTATACTTTCCAAAGTCTGTACTTTATGAAGAGTCTGTTCATTAAATTCTTCTATTAATCTCCTTGAGCATGTTCTCTTTCCTGTCAAGACACTTAAAATTGCCTAAGCTGTGCTGGCTCATGGGGAGTCAAGGTTTCACAGTATGAGTCCAGAGATGCCTCAATGAAACTATCTCAAAATTGTATTCATCTGCCATCTGCCTCAAGCATCCCTGCATTTGGATTGAAGTAGCTCTATAAAGCTGTCCCTGATGCTTTCATATCCTTCTAAAGAATAACAATTAACATTTGGTCAACGACATGGTAATATTAATGAGCTTACCAGAATAGTCAAAGACCAATCGTGTTCAAGCATGGGTCATTTTAATAAAAGGAAATGGAAAATAATAAAAATATATTTAATTATAAAGGGAGAAGAGGTCTAAATAAGAAGCCAATGTGACTGCCATAAGTCTTTTTTTTTTAAGTTATTGGAATAACCCAGAATCAAAAGACAACCAATCCCTCTGAAGACAAGATTAAATTTTACTTACCAAATGCTTTCCTCCTAGATAGAGAACTTGAAGGCAGTTCCCTTCCCATTTGTTTTCTTACACTTACTAAGGCACTGTTCGGAGGGCAATGCTAGTATTCCTAAAGTTTTACATGAAAAGTTTGTCTTCATCTTGACTGTTCTTTAAATATTTTCAATTAAATGTTAGAGTACACTGAAACTGCAAGAAATTTTTTTAGTTTTAGAAAAATATTCTATGTCTTATAATATAAAAGTGTAATGACAATGATTTTTCTATGATAAATATGACAATATTATGTCTATTGAATATTAGGAAGTAATGGTCAAACTACCAATAAAACAGTAGCCTAGTATTTTTAAAAAGTGTGACTTCTGTCTTTCAATTAAAAAATTGTATTTATGATTGATAAACAAAGCAGAAAATACTGCAGAAAATTTCAGCCAACTTTATATAGATGTTACAAAATTTACATTCAATATTTGTCATTTTAGGAAATAAGTTTGCTTTCAAGGAACTGAATTAATGAAATAATTTCTCTGGATTTGCAAGGTCTTTTAAAATATAAACTTATATTTTATATTGTAATGAATAGTCCTATGCATCACTCTGAGAGAACAAAATTTCTCTCTACAATACTCTTTTATATAGACCATTTTCAATAATGGAGTAATGGCATTTTTCAACTGTTCCCTTAGAGATTCTTTCAAAATACAACATTTTCCCATCTTTAGAGTAGTTTTTCTTTATGTAAAACTGAGTTTAATCAATGAATTTCACAATGGTATCCTATAGCCCTCTAATATAACATATGAGCTTCTTTTAAAATCTTATCCCCCCATTTCCACACCCCCACCACTCTAATCTTCATGAAAAGTTATTGCATCCTTTATCATGGTAAAAATAATATATTTGTAGAGAGCCTAAACTACTTTTATATTTTCAATACATTTGTTAATCAACTTAATGTTTTCTAAATATCTTCTCATTTACTTGAAAGTACCTGTACCAAAGATTAAATCCTGCACAGTTATCTGCACCTTATTAGATCTCTGCCCGAGAATAATTGCTAATAATTACTTTGGTGTCTTCAGGCTTTAAAGAATTGCTTTGTTATATGTTCTGTGAATCTGGATTTTTGAAAACATCTAAAGAGCTCTGTGGCTAAAGGAATTATGAATGGTTTGGTGTGATTAAGTAAGTGGTGAGAGGGGATTTAGGAAGCAGCCTAATTAAGTTTTACTTTGGGGTAGTCCCATTTGTTTCAACTCCAAACTAAGGTAAAATATAAGTGCTTTTGAAAGCATCTATTTAGCCCTTGTTAATACTGTTTAGACACTCTAAAGATTCTCTTGGTGAGCTGTTATGCTAAGTATTCTTACCAATATCTGTAGTGTATAGGTTAGAAATAGCACTATTAACTATTTCTTTGATGGAAAATATTTGTCTCATAATGGAATATATATAGTTTTTATGTTAGCTTGATTATTTCATAACTACTACAAATCTTATACATGTTTTTTTCTTTTTAATATACATAATAATTTTCTACAACGTACCAGACTAGAGCACTAGATGTTGAGAATACAGTTATCACAAAAGCAAACTACTTAACTTTGTGGCACTTATTAAAGTGAGAAAGATTGACTATTAACAAATAAATATGAAGTGAATGTAGTGAAATATAGAAATAGAAATAAGGATGGATAAGGGTATAGAGAATGACAGAGTACAGAAGATTATTATTTTTTACAGTGGTCAGGAAATGCTCTAATGAACTGAAACACATAAATGAAGTGAAGGAGTAGTAATTCTACAGACAATAAGATTATTCTAGGCATAATTAATATCAAAACCAAAGACCCTAAGACCAAACTGAACTTAGTATACTTAAGGCATAGCAAGAATCAACGTGGCACATAGAAGAGTGTAGAGATGGAGGTGTGGTGTGAGATTAGGAAGCTGGGTGGGAATGGGTCATAAGAGGTTCTCTGGGCCTTGAGGAGGAGTGTGGCTTTTTCCCTGATATGAATGATTGGAAGTAGGTGAGTGAGTCATTCTGTTTTACATATTGTGTTAGGTTGAATAATAGTTCCCCCAAACAGATCTATACCTCAGCACCCATAATGCATCAGTATTAACTTATGTGGACAAAAAGGACTTTACAGATGTGATTACGTTAAGTATCTCACTTTGAGATGAGGTCATTCTAGGTAATCTATTGTAATCACAGATGTCTTTATAAGAAGAATGCAGGAGGAGTCAGAGAAGAAGGTGATGTGACCATTAAAGTAGAGACTAGAGTGATTGTACTTGGAAAAACAGAGGAAGAAATCTCATTGCAAGGAACACAGATGGCCTCAAGAAGTTGAAGAGAGAAAAGAGAATGGATTCTTCTTTCAGAACTTCTAGAAGAAACCAGCCCAACACCTTGAATTACCCCAGTGAAATTGATTTCACACTTTTGACTTCTAGAACTGTAGGAGTGTGAATGTGTGTTGTTTTAAGCCACTAGTTTCTTGGCAGTTTGTTATAACCCTCAGGAAGTTGATACACGTGTGCTGCCTCTAGTTATAGATCGGAGACTAGAATAAAGAAAGTGTGGAATAATGAGTCCAGATAGGAAATGACGGTTGCTTGAGCTGCTGAATTTGCAGCAAAGTTGATGAACTAAATGACTTACTGATTGTGTGATTGGAATAAAAGAAAATTGTTGTATAAATTATCTATTGCTTAGGAACAAATTTTAACAAATTTAGCAGTTTATAGAAGCATAGATTTATAGTATCAGTTGTCATCCATTTTGTGATCTCAGGAGTCAAGGTGGGCTTGACATGGTTTGGGTTTCCCAAAACTGAAATCAAGGACTCAGCTGGGCAGGATTCTGATCTGGAGGCTCAGAGGAAGAATAGGCTGCCAGGTCATTCGGTCTGTTGGCATAATCCTGTTCCTTGTGGGTATACGACTGAAATCTCTGTTGTGCTGCCCATCTAGTGAGTGGTGCTCTCAGTTCTTAGCTGTTCTTACAACCTTTCTGTTTGGTTCTTTTATCTTTATAGCTATGTTGTGCCTACCCACAGTCTTTTTCATTAACTAAAAATCAACTGATTAGCACAATTATTATTCCTGTAAATCCCCTTTTTGCCATATAATTCACCATAATTACTGGTGTGACATATTTGTCATATAATTCAACATAATTACTGGTGTGATTCACAGTCTCAGAGATTATGGTAGGAAATAATGAGAGGAGGAAGAATTTAAATTTCTGCCTAATAGGTGTCAAGGATGACTCTAATCATTTTGTTTTTGTATTCAGCATCATGGCAATGGGTATGTCATATGCAGCAATGAGAAATTCAAAGCCAATTGTAGGTTTAGAGAATTGAAAAAAAATACAGAATATAATTTGGAAATGCCAGTAAGAAATCAAATGATGCTCACTGAGTAGGGAGTCAGATAAACTAATATGGCCCCTAGAAGAAAGATAAAGGGTTAGGCAGCTATATGGGGGAATCATCAGCATATATAAATCCATATAACTGTAAGAGCTCACTTAGGGTGAATATAGATAATGAGTCTGAACATTTCAACAACTACTTGTCTCAAGAAGGGTTCATTGCCATCCAGGGAAACCCATGCTTACAGTGAAGCTATTGACAGACTGGAGGAATCAGCGTGGCAACACTTGAGATGGAAAATTCTTGGGTTCCACCTCAAACCTATGAGAATTTCTTGATAGGATCAAGAACTCTATGTTTAAAAGCCCTCAAATTAATTCTGGTAGCTAATGAAGTCTGAAAACTTTAGTGCTTTAGCCCCGAGAATACACAGGATAGAGAGAACTAAGTCCTCTACATCTTTGAATCTCAAAAATGTAGTTCATGAATATAAGCAACTTTATTTGAGGAATTTTGAGAAATTCAGGAACTTAGGACCCACCCACACTTACTGACTCATAATATGCATTTAAATAATTTCCCAAAGTGATTCCTATGCATATTACATTAGAAATTGCTCAGCTATGATATTTTAATTCAAAGTGATAGTTAGAGATTCCAAGTATAAACATATACACACATACACCTATCGGACGCATGGAACATAATTAATATTTTATTCCATTTAAAAAAATAATACATCAGACATCTTTAAAATATATAAAGTATTGTGTCTTTAAATCATTGATAATTCATGAAGTATTTCGTCTAATTTGCCTGATGGTCAAAATCACCAGGGACTCTTCCCACTGAAGACTGAAAAGTTGAACTTCCATCCCAGAGTCTAGGAGAGAATCCATACAGCAGTGATGGGTGAGGACATTTGTAGGCCCCTGGATATGAAAATGAACTTTATAAGTCCCCCTGCCCATTCTGATTAATAGCCCCGGAACATGGGAAACAGAGGATGTTGTATAAAGGGGAATTATTTCACAACATTATGTAATACCAATCTAGATTCGAACTACAATTTTTTTAAGGGGACAGAAGATTATGGAAGTTGATTCTTCATTTTAATCTTAGTTTTCCACCAGAAATTAATCTCTATAAATTTTTTTTACTGCTTCAAACCTTTGACCTGCTTTATAAAAGGTCTTTCAGATCAATGAGATTTGCCTATTTTTTTTTTTCTGAGAAACAACTCAATTTGGATGAAATGAAGAGTAATTCAGAAGACATCAGTATATGAATTTTGAGTATTTTTTTAATGAAAGACATCAAATCTTGTTAAAAGAAATTATGAACTATAGAGGGAAGTAAATATGATCCTCAATAATGTAAGTAATATGTTCCACATCAAGAAATTTAGTCAAAATTTATTTAATCACTGAAAGTTTATCTCATTAGACTATTGTCCTTCAAGTGATAGCAGTATAAAATACTACTGGTGAATTCATAAAATTATCAGAGATAATTTTCCTTTCAGCACTTAACTTCAGCAGACGAGGAAATCATCTGCTAATATTCTTGTGATGCAGAAGAAGGCAGAGGATGCATAAAGGAGCACTCTCCATTCTTTTTGAACTATAAAGTCTGTCCAAATAGCAATATCCTCTCTGGCAGAGAGTCTGCTGCTTGGGGTGGCCATGTGTTATTGTATTTGGACTTTCTCCATCTGCAAATGTTGACTTTTCATCTGTGACCAAGGGAAAAAAATATGTATGAGGAATGTGTAAAACATTTAATCCTTGTTTACTTGTTAACCAAAGGTTTTGTTAAATCCTACTGTTGTGGGCTTTGTATTTATTTGTTTTTCAAGGTGACTGTAGATGCATTCACAATGTTCTTAAATCTGAGCTACAAGATAAAACTCTGATAAAACCATCAAGTTTTTACTTAGATTAAAAATATGTATATTTATCTTAAATATAATTTCACAATCCAAAACCGTAATTCAACTTCAGTGATGGAGTAGTCTATCAGAACAATAGACTTCTACTTCTCATTAATTAAATAAAAATAACCTGTAAGAGTTTGATTATTAGATTACCTGGATGACAAACTACAGTGATAGTTAAAGAATAAAAGAATGTGTAGAACTCACACATCAAAATCTGATCTTTTTTCTCTTAATTTGTAGATAAGAGACTTGGAGTTAGGAAATCTGTTATTACTTTCTAAAAATCCATACTAATTCATTGTTGTGCTAGAGATTTCTCCTTTTGCCCTACTTTGGATAATCACATTGAGATTTCTGAATTTGTTCTGATTTTAGATATTTTATGCAATAATTTTTCAAACCCAACAGAGCTGAATTTTTTTTAAAAAAGTGAATAAATGGGAAATATTATTCTCAAAATTACATTTGATCCTTAGTATCTGCAGAGAGATGCTTTCAGGAACCAGTCACCCATACCAAAATCCACACATGCACATGTTCCTTATGTAAAATGATTAGTATCTGTCTATAACCTATGCACATCATTTCATGTATTCATTTCAAAACAAATCAACTGATTTAATTTTTAAGCAACTCAATAAATAAAGAACATGTTAATGAAATAGTGGATTTTGGGATGTCTATGAAATAAATTTGTTTCCGACTTGTCCTTTAGGTCCTTCTAGGCTTACCAATCCATTACCTTTAGCTTTCCTGTTTAAGGTAATACTCCAAAAATATAATTAATAATTATGCTACATCTTGTTTTAAAAAGGAAGTAAGAAAGACAGATGAAACAGGTTGAAAATGAGCTAGTAAAAAAAGACTTTTTGTTGTATGTCTTTAAAAAAATTAAAATTAAAATTTGTTTCCCTAAATTTTGTTGTAGAAAGAATGATCACGGTAAATAACAGGTGTAAAAATTAAAATTTTTCTCAGCATGCTCATAACAGCAAGTATAGAGAAAAAAATATAGGATGTCAGGGAAATGGCTTTATCAAACTCAAATCAGTATGTGTATCTTCTATTATAAGGTATTTAGTGATGCACAACTCTTAGCATTCTACACACTTGTGCTCATATAAAGCCTTAGGGAAATACATGAAAATTAGAACTTAGGAGAAAAATGTTTTTCATAAAAATAGCTATATATGCTCTTACCACAAAATGCATTATAGCATGACACTCAGATATGTATTGCATTAACAATTAATGTAATGAAAAACATAAATAAAATTAAGAACAAATACATGATTCTCTCAATACATGTAGAACATACCATCGATAAAATTCAACATTCTTTCATGATAAAGGGACCAAATATATTAGGTATAGAAAGACCATACCTCAGGATAGTAAAAGTTAGATACAACAGGCCTTAACCAAAATTATACTGAATGGGAGACATATTTCTTTTAAATCAGGAACAAGACAAGGGTGTCAACTCTCACCAATCTTACTCAATACAATAACTGAAATTTTAGACATGGCAATAAGAGAAATAAGTAAAAGTATATAAGTCTAAAAGAAGGCCAATTTTATCTTTTTGCAAATGATATGATTTCACATTTAGACATCCATAGAGACTTCACAGAAAGACTTTTATAACTGATAAATTCATCAAAGTAGCAGAATACAAAGTCAACATATAGCAATCAGCTTTTTCAGTAATAATTAATTCATGGAGAAAGAAATAAGGAAAACAATTTTATTCCTAAAAGCCTCAAAAATAAAATAGGATCCTAGAAGATGGAATTCTATCTTTAATGAATTGGAAACATTAGTATTGTGAAAATGAATATATTATAGAAAATGATCTGCAGATCCAAGGAGATCCCATTGAAGAACTTGTGACATTCCTCATTGAACATGAAAAGAGTCCTAAAATTCATATGGAATCAGAAAAGACTCTGAATAGTCAAAGCAATTCTGAGCAAAAAGAGCAAGTCTGGAGGCATCATAAACGTGATTTCAAAACATACTACCAAGTGATAGTAACACAAACATCATGGTATTGGCATAAAAACAGACCAGGCAGAACAATGAAATAAAAAATAAAAGACCCAGAAATAAAACCAGGTATCTGCAACCTGATAATTCTTAAACTAAAGTACTATAAAATACATCAGAGAAAATTTAACATCTTTCCAAGAAATCTCCATACTGCTTTCCATATTGGCTACACCTGTTTGTAGTCTCACTAGCAGTATATGAGTGTACCTTTTTCCCCACACCCTCACCAAAACTTATTGTTGTTTGTCTTCATGATAGCTGCCATTGTGACTGGAATGAGATGAAATCTTAGAGTAGTTTTGATTTGTATTTCTCTAATTGCTAGTGATGATGAACATTTTTTCATATTTTTGTTGATTGATTATATATCAACATCTGAGAAGCGTCTCTTCAGGTCCTTGGCCAATGTATTGATTGGGTTATTTGTTTTTTCGTGTGAGTGTGTTTAACTTTTTAAGTTCTTTATATACTCTAGATATTAGTACTCTATCTGATGTGTGAGGGGTAAAAAATTTGCTCCTAAGATGTAAGCTCTGTATTCACCTCACAGAACGGAGCCACCATTTGATCCAGCTATCCCTCTCCTTGGTCTATACCAAAGGGACTTAAAAACAGCATACTACAGGGACACAGCCACATTAATCAATGTTTACAGCAGCACAATTCACAATAGCCAAATTGTGGAACCAACCTAGATGCCCTTCAATAGATGAATAGATTAAAAAATGTGGCATATATACACAATGGAATAAAAGAGAATAAAATCACGGCATTTGCAGGTAAATGGATGGAGTTATAGACGATAATGCTAGGTGAAGTTAGCAAATCCCAAATAACCAAATGCTGAATATTTTCTTTGATATAAGGAGGCTGATTCATAGCGGGATAGGGAGAGGGAGCATGGGAGGAATAGATGAACTCTAGATAGGGTAGAAGGGTTGGAGGCGAAGGGAGGGGGCATGGGGTTAGAAATGATGGTGAAACATGATGATCATTATTATGCAAAATACATGTATGAAGACATGAATTGGTGTGAATATACTTTGTATACAACCAGAGATATAAAAATTGTGCTTTATATGTGTAATAAGAATTGTAATGCATTCCGCTGTCATATATAAATTTTAAAAATGAAAAAAAGATAACATCTTCAACAAATGATTTTGTGAAAACTGGATATTCATATGCAGAATATTGAAACTAGATCCGTATCTCTCATTCTGAACAAAAATCAACTGAAAATGGATTTTGGATCTTTTTTTTTTTAAAGAGAGAGAGAGAGAGAGAATTTTTTTAATATTTATTTTTTTTTAGTTTTCGAGGGACACAACATCTTTGTTTGTATGTGGCGCTGAGGATTGAACCAGGGCTGCATGCATGCCAGGCGAGCGCGCTACCACTTGAGCCACATCCCCAGCCCAAGGATGAAAGATCTTAAAGTAAAATCTGAAACTTTGAACCTGCTTAAGGGAAAACACTTCAAGTATAGGCCCAAGCAAAAATTTCTTAAGTAGAACTTCAGTAGCTCAGGAAATAAAAGCAAGAACTGACAAATGGAATTACATCAAATTTAAAAGCTGCAAAGCAGAGGAAACAATCTAAAAACAGAAGAAAATGTTTGCAAGGTGTTCATCCAAACAAGGATTACTATCTAGAATATATAAAGAACTCATAAAATTTCACAAAAAAGACCAGGCAATCCAATCAATAAATGGGCAAATGATCTAAGTAGACACTTCTAAATAGAAAAAAGTATAAAGGATCAATAAATATATTTAAAAAATATCAGCCAGGCACAGTGGTACATGCCTGTAATCCCAGAGGCTAAGGAGGTTGAGGCAGGAAGATTGTAAGTTCAGAGTCAGCCTCAGTAACTGAGAGATGCCCTAAGGGCTGGGGATGTGACTTAGTAGTTAATTGTTCCTGGGTTCAATCTCTGGTACCAAAAAATTTAAAAATGCATAAATATATAAAACACCAAAACAATAACAACATCTTCAGCAATCAAGGAAAAGCAAATCAAAACAACACTGACTTTATATGCTACCCCAGTCAGAATAGCTACCATCAAAAGAAAACAAACAACAAATGCTGGAGAGAATGTGGAATTGTTGGTAGGGGTACATACTAGTACAGCTACTATGGACAATCATGTGGAGTTTCCTCACAAAACTAACAATAGAGGTACCATGTGATTCAGATATAACATTTCAGTGTGTATACCTAAAGAAGTAAAGTCAGTGTACAAAAGAGATATCTGTGTTCCTATCTTTATTGTAGTACTTACTATTCACAATAGCCAAGTTAAAGAATCAGCCTAGGTGGCTGTCAGAATATGAATGGATGAAGAAGATAAAGTTGATATACATCATGGAATATTATTCATTTATGAAGAAGATTAAAATTGTGTCACATGCAGAAAAATAGATGGAACTGGTAGCATTATGTTAAGTGAAATAAGCCAGATAGAGAAAGACAAGTATCACATATTCTCTTTCATATATGAAAACTGGGAAGGGAGACCTAAAGGTAGAAGAGGGTCTATTAGGAAAGAGACGGGGGGGCAGGGTGAGAAAGAATAGAGAGAGAGGAGCAATTGAGGGTAGTAGAGAGGATGGGTGTCATCAAGCACATATACACATGAATGAAAATGTCACAGTGAAACCCATTAATTCATACAATTAATATGAGTTAATATTCATAATGAAAATGAATTTTTAAAAAGATCATCATTAAAGAGGAATTTTTCTCTTATTAAAAACTTGAAAAAATTCATTTACATGTGATGAATTAGATTTAAAATGACATGAAAATGATTTATCTATTTCACAATTTCATTGTAATAATCTGATTAAAACGCATTTTACCTAATAGTAAATTCTCAAAAACAGTAAATTCTAATTCATTGGTTTATGGATATAGATTAGTAGTAGAGAACTTGCTATTATGTGTGAAGCCCTGAGTTTGATCCCCAGAAAAGACAAAAATGAGAGAAAATTTATTAAGAGGCAAAAACTTTTTATTATATAAAAACTAATCAGGAATATAAAACAGTCTGAGGATTTTATTTTTATACCAGTTTCAAGTTTTAGAGTTAAAAGGTTTCAAATAATCAGACTGAAAAACTGCTGGTCAACAAGCCAGAAGCTACTTGTTAATTACAGCAGTGAGTTAATCAATGGAGTAATAGTTCTGCTTCTGGGTATAATAAAATGAGACCAAGGACCACTCACTTATCTTTCCACTAAAGTCTGGCTGGACTTCCACTAACTTGGGTTGTTTCACATTTTAAGCCTGTAGCTGTAGAATCCAGTAATGAAGGCAGTTTTCTGACAGTGGTTAATTGCTAAACTTTTGGAAAATATTTTTTGTTTTTGAGTGAGAAGGTGACTTGTGTAAAGATGGAGTGAGGAGTATTTGACACCTGATATAAATATAAAATGCCAAGACAACTTCAAGATCTTTTTATCATATACTTTATTTTTGTTTTCAAATTTTAAAGGCAGAAAGAAATGTCTTACATAGTTTTATCAGCACTTACATCTTTATACAAATGTTTCAAAACAAAGAACTAAACTCAAACTGAAGAATGTGAAGAGAAACAAATAATTTCACTTTTTAAAAAGTAATATTTTCGTGTTAAAAACATCATGCTGGGAGAATTTAATTATTTTATTTTTAAGGAAAGAATTTAGAATAATGATTAAATTATATGTGTAAGCCGTTTGGAATCTTAACCAGAATTATAAACATTATTGCATAATGTAACATAACCAGACTTCATAAAGTTTAAGAGAAACTAGAGAAACAATATAGAAAACACATATATTCATGTACACATATACAAACACTCCTATGCAGATGTGTAAAACCTCAAGACACCTATTAATCCAGCAGTGTAATATATATATATATATATATATATATATATATATATGTGTGTGTGTGTGTGTGTGTGTGTGTGTGTGTGTGTATGTGTGTGTATATATATATATATATATGTCAGATTTCAATGAATATTTGTTGAGAGAATGTATGAATAAAAGCTAATATAATTGCTCATCATTTAGGACAATTATTTATAGTTATAACAAAAATGTGTAAAAGATAAAGAATTTTAATTTAATGTATACTATAATACTAGCAAAAATTCCCTAATAGTTTAATGTTATATATATGATGGAGAATCACAGTTTATTTTCATTCATAAACTGAGAAATGTTAATAATCCATAGCAAAATGTTAATAACCCATAACAGAATGCTTCTTTTCTTTCTGGGAGCACAGAAATTTTCATGGTTTTGGACTTGGTTTGTGGCTCAGCAGTAGAGCGCTCACCCAGTGCATGCAAGGCCCTGGGTTCAATCCTCAGCACCACATAAAAATAAATAAATAAAATGTAGATATTGTGTCAACAACAACTAAGAAAAAATAAATAAATATTTTAAAAAATATATTAAAAAATTTCCATCGTTCTAAACATGAGAGAAATGAATTGGAAACCAGCACTTCCCTTCTAGATCTTTCATGTTAATGGGTCATTGAGCATCCACCCTAACCAGCCAAGGGACAGGTACTGGATAATTTGAGATAGCTTATTTACCTGGTACCTGAGAAATTATTCAAACTAGTGTATGCAAAGAGAGCCCTGAATCACTCTGCTTGTGATTCATGAATAAGTTGTCCCTGAGATTTCCAGCTTAGTGCTTTGTTTCCAGGTGCAATGCTTGTGTGGCTCTTCCTGGAAGGCTTCTCCAGTTTGGAACTGTAACATAAATTTTTTACTTTCATCTATGAAATGCAATTGCGTGTCTGGCCTATGGATGAATCTAAATTTTACATACAAGTGTTAGCTATTTTAAAGATTTACCAAATAATATACTAAACTTCTATAATCTTATTTACAGACATTATCAAATTCCTTCAGATTCATTTATAAGAGTGAATCATGAAAAACATATTTCTCAAAGAGCAATAAATGCTATTTAATGGCAGAAACTCATTTTTTTTTTGCCAGTTAATGATTTTGCACAGCACACAAAACTTTAATTATAAATGTCTTCATTTATCAATTATCTTCAAGAAGCTTTTTAAGGAAATGGAAGAAATGATATAACTTGGTACAATATGTATTGGTCTTTTACCTTGTAGAAATAAGAGTCTGCCTGAATCAATGATGCCTTGTGCTTCCCTCTCTTTTTATGGCTCTTAAGTCAATTGTTTCCAAGGTTAGACTGCAGTTCCATGAACAGTGTAGACTTCTGTTATCTGCTATATTCCTGGTCCTCTTTCCAATGCTAGTCTACAGAGTACGTACAGTAGATTTTTGTGGGATAATTAATGTTGCTCTTTTTGAGAGAAAAAATATAAATACTCTATCAAAATGTGTCTCTCATTGTGTCAACTTAAGGTCTGCAAATACAGATGCTCAAAGATCTCATTCTCAATTCTTGGGTAATATGTCTTAATTTAATAAGATGATTGTGTATATTGAATAAAGTTAATTTAAAAATAACTGTGCATATTTTCTTTCTTTTTTTTCCCAGAGTTTAATTTAAAAAAAAAATGATTCTTTGATATTTCTGAGGTTGCTGAAAATTCCCAACCCACCTTTGGAGATAGATAAGATGAACATTAATGATATTGGAAAAATAAATGTTTGCTTTATAAAGTCTTTAAGACTTGTTGTACATCAAATTGATGATTAACTACTTCATCTCTGTTGAAATCTGAAAGGAGTAAATACATCTAACAGAAGTTAAATAATTCATTTATTAACTGTCACAAAGTACTGATAACCAAAAGATTTTGCTGTTGAAGAGCTTTTGGTGTGAGCTTTGTGAAATCAGCATCTTCTATTATAATTACTTAAGCTCTGCCTTTAAGCAGGGGGATATCTTTATTAATTCTCAGAACATTTTCAACCTCATAAAATTTTAATTAACAATTAGCATTGTTCATAGATCATCACTATTGCTCAGCAGTATGAGGGAATCAGAAGACTGATAGGTCAGTTTCTTTTCCATCAATGAATTTTCAATCTAGTTGGGAGAAAACTAAATTAAAAACTTGTAAATGTTCAGAATCTTTCCCCAAAGACAAAAATGGCAATGCAGCAAGAATTGAAGGAGGTCCATGAGGAAATTTATTATTCCTCAATAAAGGAAAGAGCTGTGCAAATGTTTAAAGTATCTATGACACATGGATCAGACAGTTATGAGAGCTTGCTTGTGGTATGTGGGACAGAGGCTGACCCTTGAAGGAGTCAGTAATTAAAAGACAACAGGCCAGACAAAAAGCTTCTCCTAAACCTGAGATCCTAAAGCAAGGAGTATGAATTGGTTTGAGAAAAATGTGTTAGCTTTGTGGATGAGAGTTACTAGGTACACCAACACCAACCAACCAGCAAGGAATTAGTTTGAACCTTTAAAGTGTGGTCAGATTAATAAAGGGCAAAAAAGGCTCATAGAGAAATTTAAATTAAATATCCAAGGAAATAGGTCATCATTGGAGGTTTTGGAGACAAATGGTTTAGAGTAATGAATGTGTGTTTAAATAAAATAAAGCTGTTTGCTTTTGAGAGACTGGGAATACAGGTCATATGGAAAGGAATTTTACAGTTATCCTCAAGAACAGTCTTTTAGATCCAAAGAACTGCCTCAAATTTGAAATTGTATGAAATAGTGCATTTTAGCCACATCACTCTTGCATCTGATGTCTGTTCTGATACTGACTAGATTGTTGTCTCAGCTATTGCCTATCTCAGCAGATCTTTCTTCATATGTAAGAAATAATTAGGATTTTGTTAAGGCAAGTTGATGTAAACATAAAAAGCTCACAATTATTGGACATTTAGAAGTATTAGTTGTGATAATGTAGATTTTAGCAGAGACTTTCATTCCAATTATTTTTCAGTTATTTTAATTTTCATGTAGGTAAACTTGCAGGTGTGTTTTTGTCTACATCTTTTTTTCTTTTTTCTGATGACTCTGCTTTCGAAAATGCTTTATAGCTGAGGCTTTCTTGCCTACTCACTTAACCTTATTCATAAAATCAATTCCTAATTTCCAAGCTATCACTTATCACTTGACTGTTTAATCAAGGGGGAAAAAACACACACACAAACACAAAAAACCCAATGTATTCCTTAACCATTTGACTGTTATTTTCAGTGAAGGACTTATTTCTTCTTTTCACATTTGGAAGTGTTTGTCTTTGAAATTCTGATTTTAAAGTTATTCTGGATTACCTGCTAGTGAAAATAATGAAACAAAAGAAAAATCCTATCATGATTTTTCCCCATGAATGTTAGATTCCATGTAATTCAATTAATAATTTTCCTTCAGTTTTGTACTTTAGGAATACGGAAATTAGAGGACCCAAATATTGTCTTTGGGTGCAAAAGTTTTCTTAATTTAATCTGTTTTCAGAATGCTTCAGTAGACCTGGTGTGACTTTTAGTATGATAATTTAATTAGAATATTCCTTAAAAATAAATATTTAGTTTTTAAAAAATAGTTGTAAAAATAGTTTCATTTGATTTCAACTAGAATAAAATAAGTGCCTACATAGAAAAAAACAATATTTATATAGATGTTTAGAATATTCATTTTCAATGATGTTTCAAGTACTAGGGTTTGCTTCTTGTATTTGTGCAGTTATAGAATTTGCATATTCAGTTTTTCAAATAATTTTTTCTACTTTTCATAATTTTTTAAGATTTAAATTTTTTCTCTGAGAGCTCTTTTAAGATAGATCAGTGATCATTCCTATGTCATGGAAAGATTGATTGAAAATGGTTATTCTTATTTAACCAAATGTATCTTTTGGTCTGTTTGTCTATTGAGATAACTAGTTTTGTTTCTATCTATAAACAAAGACTAAAGGAAGAAAAAAATAAGTCTTTCCTCCATTGGACGAATTTGATTGCTTCTCCATTAATCTTTGCATATGTGGTACTATGTATGTGGTGCTAGGGATTGAATCCAGGACCATGCTACCACTAAGCTACAGTGCTAGCCCTTTTATTCTTTTCTTTCCTTTCTTTCTCTTTTCTTTTTTCTTTCTTTCTTTCTTCTTTCTTTTTTTTTTTTTTTGAAACAGGGTCTCAATTAGTTGCCAAGGCTGGATCACTTGATATAATTTCATGAAAAAAATGTGATAACCCTATTATACTTTTTCTCTAAAGAGATCATTTTAAATGACGATTCTAACCACCTCCTTTCTTAACATTCTCTGTATCTTGTCTTCTACAGATGGGCCTCTGGGTCCCCGAGGATTAGCTGAGGCAACAGAGATGTGCACTCAAGAATGCTTGGTTTTGGGTCATTCTGATAACTGCTGGATGCCTCCTGGCTTGGGTCCATATCAACACCCGAAATCTCCTCTCTCAACCTTTGCACCCCAGAAAGAATGGGTCAAGAAAGACAAGCTTGTGAATGGGCACACTCTGACCAGAGCCTGGAAAGAAGATAGCAACAGGAACCAGTTCAATGACCGTAAGCAGTTTGGCTCCAACGAAGGCCATTTCAACAATGGAAGCCACATGACAGACATTCCTCTGGCAAATCTGAAGTCTTACAAGCAAGCAGGAGGTGCAATCGAGAGTCCTAAGGAGCACCAACTCTAAGATAAGGATATATGGGACCTAATAACCTTAATCTAAATAGACATGCTAATACCGTGTGTGTCAGAGCTTTATGTATTCAATAGATCTCTACAACTATGCCCCTTATAGCAGGGATATCCATAACTTTGTGTTAGCACTATGGAGGAGAAAATGTTTTACAACTTAAGAGAGAAGATAGCTCTACTAGCCATGTGATCTTGTTTACTAGAATTGATTAAACTCTCCAGAGATCTCTCCATTGTGCAATTTATTTTTATTATTGCATTTTATTTTGACCCTGGACTGCTGCTATGAACAATAGAATATGCATTTGGAGAGTAAGAAAGTTCCATGGATTAGAGTGACTGACAAACATATCTTTAGAAAATTGTGCTTTTTTTGTCATTGATTTATTCTGGGACCGCTATACTTGACATTATACTTCAAACAAAACTTAAAAAAGATAAGCATTAAACCTATTGTGCTGTTAACAACGTTAGTGAACACTTGTAAGTCAATCAGTGTTAAAGTATTTGTAAATAGAAGCAAGTTATTATTAACAACTTTTGTGTACTTATAGCGTTCACCTAAAAATGTTGTAGCATAATTCTGTGTTTATGGTTGCTTCTTTCCCTTTTTATTCAATTTACCTCTTTATTGTTATTTTTGTTGTTTCTTTTAGTGAGGTGTTTCTGCGTTAGTAGTCTGTCTTGACACACATCGTTCAAAGAATCTTAAACACTTGTGTTTAAGAAAAGGTTCTGAAATCTGATTTCTTCAATGGTACCTTATAATGTCAGAATTCTGTAAAAGAATAAAGATGAAAGGAAAAACTAAGAACTTTATACAAAAAAAAAGAGGAGTTCTGCAAAAGCTTGGAAATTCAGAACCTTTTTTTTATATCCTTATTTTCAAAGTAGGCAAAAGCAAAAACCACTTTATTAGTACTATTAAGTGAGAAAGTAATGGGAAAGTGTTATCCGTCAAAAGTGATATAATATTCTGTACTTGTCACTCATTCAAAACTAATGTATCAAAATTAGCATATATTGAAGAAAAATCACTATTCAAAAATAGTTTCAATTTGGCAAATGTGTGTCTACAACTTTGTTGAAATGACAGAGTTTGTGTTGATCCTCATATACAATACTGTTGTTGTAACACAAGTGTTATTAGACCATAGCCACAAAATATTTAATGTGTTGTGCCTTCATGATGTAACAGAACATTCTCCAGGTAGGGTAGTTGGGGGAAATAAAGGGATAAATCTCTAATTATTGCTGTTTAACTGTTTGTTATCATAGTTGGTCAATGCCTGGCAGGTACCAGCATTTTGTCACTTAGGTCAAACCAACACAGTGACAATTAATGTTAATAAGATCTCAGTTGCACGTGCAAACAAATCCAAATTTGAACATTCTTAGGAGGTTTTTGTTAAGGCATGACAGATGATTTAAACAAATAAATAGCATGCAACAAAATGTCTTTATTGAAAGAAGTGAAAGTTATCTTAATGCCACGGTTCACCATCAGTTTAAAAGTAAAAAAAATAAATAAAACAAAAAACTTTAAAAAAAAGGTTTGCTAATCTGATAGTTAATTTGTTCTTACCAAAAATACAATTACTTTGTAAATAGCAGTTCACATTTTTCCACATATAATGGAAAATAATGGGTAGGGGTGCATTGCTTATTGAAGTACATTTTTGTCGGTTTGTGAGGGGTGTTTGATGACTTTGACAGAATAAATATCTAAACAATTATCCTTGTTACTGCTTTGCCAGTTCTACGTTATTTACAATTATTCAGCTCTTGCAATAAATGTTCTGAATTCCTGATTGTAGTGTGTTAATTCTTGGTCAACATCCAAAGTGATTAATAATGCTCTAATTGTTGGATAAACACATGCTGATAAAACTTCACTTTTATTTATAAATCAAGGACGATTTGTTGGGGTTTGAGATGCATTTCTGAAAACATGGCTCCAAGTTAAAACTTAAATTTATCTAATGGTCTATAAAATTGTTTTCTGGTGAAATTTGTGGTTAATCTTCATTCACATTCTAGTCAAGAGTCATGTAAATTTCATTAAAGTGAAATCCCACACCACAGACTGGGCAGGGAGCCCTAATCAGTCAGTGAGGTTAACTTCTTGATTCTTTGTTTCTTGAATCAGATTTCAAGAAACAGATCCTCACCTGTTTCATTGTTGGCCAAGGCAGAAGACATTCTGGTATTATGGCCCTAAACCCAGGGACACAATTTCACCTGCATTTTTTTCAAATTAGGAAAATGGGCACAGAAAGGTATGAAGAATAATGAGATTCTCAAATATGCCATGTGTTTGCATTTGCCACACAGCAAGCGATCAGTGGACTCTTGTGGGAGTTTTAGGCTGAACAAATAGGTGTTCCTCCAGAGCTTTCTGAAGAGGTATAAAATAAGAACCAGTAATCAGAGGCGCAGGAGAAAGTGTTCTTGCTTGAATCACTGACTGGATTTGACAGCTTTACCTCACCCTGGAGAAACCAGCATCTCCATTGATCCAAGGCATACCTAGCACGCCCTTTTCCCTCATAGGGATATCAAGTAAACAAATCTTGAAAAGAAGCCATTCTGGAAAAAAAAAAAAAAAAAAAAGATCTCAGCATTTCTACCAGTCCCTCCCTCATTGTGCTTCTTAATCAGATAAGTCATTCTATTCCACCTTGAAGAGTAAGATAATTTAAACTAGTTTTTCCTTTCCATGTTTTCTTTTGGATTAAGAGCAGATTGAGATGCCCCCACCCCCATGACTGGAAAATTTAGAAAAGGAACTATTCTCCTTCATGCCCACTTTATTTTTTCCAATAAATGCTACAAGACCCATTCTTATTAAGGTACTCTGTGAAATTTTGTGAGTAAAATGTCACAAATTGAAGAATATATTCAAGTAAAAAATACATCCATAATAACAATTTCATAAAGATCATTCATGATCCTTTATTTTGTAGACAATGAATATTAAGAATCATCATTTACCTAGAAATAAGAACCATTTATATTACCTAGGAGAGCATGTCTATCTGAAATATATAAAAATAATGACTTTTAGAGTGATTATCAAAATCATAATGGTATATACTAACACGTTTCTGAGGCACTTACAGAGACAAACTTTACAAAACTGAATGTATCTATTGAGTAAGCACTTCTATACATACTCTAACATAAAATATGCACAGATAATGGTCATTCATTAATACACAGTTGAGTAGTCATTTTGCTGTACTGATGCTATTCAGCAAATCTTATTCAGAATCCCATCTTTGCCTAGCTAAAGCTAAAAATGCAGCTGAGGCCCAGAGCCATTCCAGTATTTATTAAACAGTTGGATAGAAGCCAGGAATACTTAATTATTATTAGTGAGGAGTTTTGGCAGTGAGGTATGAAAGAAATGCCTTGTCAATCTCAATTCTAATGTGGATGCCAGCATGGCACTTTGTATGAAGGCAAACCAAACTATGAAAAGGAGAACTGGTGTCATGAGTCTAAAAATTCTCTGTTGTTCTGCTTTGTTTTAAATAGAGCTGATCTTCCCTCCCTAAAGGAATCTCCTTCATTGGTTCTTTCAGAGAAAGTCCTTAAAACTCTTCCAGTATTCTAAAAGGCACAGTAATTACATAATGAATTCTCTAAACATCGTTCTTCCTCTTTCACACAATATTAATCTAAATTTTAATAGGTATCAACCACACTTTTCATCATTCCACAAAACATCATTTGATCCTTTAAAGTAACTTTATAGGTATACACTCCCCTAAAATATGGTTATCATACACTAATTCATTCATATTCAGTTCACTAAAATATGTTAACAAATATTCCAAAGATATCAATTTTCTATTTTCCTAATGCCATCACCATCTATGTTAAACATTAAATAAGGACTGTGATTTGGGCTTCTAAATGTGCAATTTTTATCTTTACTGCTTAGAAGTCTTAAAAGATGTGTCATATTGAAATGAGTTCTGCCCCTGTTTTACTTTTATCTTAGGGTATCACATTGTTTTTGAAGCCTCATGGTAAAATTATCTTCATAAATAAGGTATTTCATTTTTACTCTCATTTTTTTTTCCTTTTTAATGCCCCATGATTGTTTTCCATTAGTATACATATATCACAATTATTATTGAACTGACTCAGTGCCACATATTTAAAGTCCACATATTTGAAATATGTTGATATGTAGTGGATTTTTTGAATAATATTATAGTGCTATTCATATTAAAACCCTAGATTTGGGGGATCTTTGCAATTCTTCTTTTCTAATATCAGTTGTTTGTTCATTTGTTTGATTTCCATCTTCAAGTCCACCATAAATTTAGGTATCATTGACAAAATCTTGAATCATGAATCCCAAACCAAAAATAACACAAATAGTCTTAGCCCTGGAGCTTCACAATAGTCAGAGGCTCTTAAAGTATACTGTTAGGTGATTCTAAGTAAAATTACACTATTTTTATATTTAAGAACACTATATCTGTTTTTTAATTGTTTACATAATCAATTTTGGTACATAGTAGTTTATCTATGAAATAACTTTACCTTATTATAGAAAACAACAACAAAATGACCTAAACTTACGTTCACTCTTAAATTCATCAAACCATAAGCATACTTAGTGGCAACCTGAGACTTCTGCCTTGATGATGAGGCATCAGACCGACCACTAAATTGAAGACACAGAATTGAATTTCCCTCCTCCTGGAAGCATTTTCTTCTTTTGGATTCCTAGAAATTACAATCTTTTCCATTTCCTCTTACCTCACCACCCATTTCTTCTCAGAATTTATTGCTAGCTTCCCCTTTGCTTGTGCCTCATTTGTGACTTTATAAGGCTCAGGTTCAATTCCCAGACTCCTTTTCTTCTCTTTGCTTATTCTTTAAGAAAGCTCATCTGAGATCACAATTTGAAATACCTTCTTTATTCACTCAAGTTAAAATTCCAGTCTGAATCTCTCCCTTAAATGCCAGAATATTTAATACAAGACCCTTTTAGTCATCTACACTTGGATATTTCAGAAATTAATCTAAATTAAACTGTTCAACAGAATTTGCAATCTCTTCCTGATAATATCTTCCCCTCTCTCTCTCTCTCTCTCTCTCTCTCTCTCTCACACACACACACACACACACACACACACAACTGCACCCAGTCTTCTAATTTCTCAGTTTATGATGTCTCTATCAGTTTATTCAGGCCAGAACATTTAGAGTTGTCTTTTTCTTTTCTCCTTCAGACTTGAGGGACATCTTTATCTTTTTGACCCAAATTCATTTCCAAATAAAAGTCAAAATCCTTAAGATATCCTACAAGACCTGCCAAATCTGAATACTTCTTCTCTGTCTAATCTCATTTCCCATAACCCACCCTGCTCACAAGATTCTGGCCCACTATCCCCTCACTGCTTGTCAGACACTCAGGTATGTGCCTGGCTCCGTTTATCTGTGCTAAATGTTTGTTTGTTTTTTTTTTTTCTGCCAGAAATATTTTTCTGGGAAAAAAATCCCTGCAAAACGCTGCTCCTCTCCCTTAGATCTTAGCTTAAGGATAATCTTCATCATCAGGCCCACACTGACACCTAATTTGTTTTATATAGATAAAAATAAGCATAGCCATAGGTACGGACACATGGTCATTTTAAACAGCTTAATCATTAGTGTACCATATTGTGGCATTAATTGCATGTTTGATGTTATGCAACATTTGTTATGTTTCCAAAACATTTATTTTTATCACTCCAAACAGAGTCTGTAACCACTAAGCAGTACAATTTCATTCCTCCCAATATCCATCTCCTGGTCATCTCAAATTTACTTTCTATTAATGTGCATATTCTCAATATGTCATGTCACTAGAAACATTCATTATTATTATGTTTTGTGTGGCTAATTGACTTAGCATAATGTTTTCAAGGTTCATCCATGTCATAATATATGTTAGAAATCTATACCTTTTATAATTGAAATATATAACACACACACACACACACACACACACACACACACATTGCATTTATGATATATGTTTATCCAATCGTCTGGTAATGGAATCTTGGGTACTATTAGGAATAACGATGCAATGAACATTAGTGTACAGTTGTGCTTGATTTACTGTTCTCAGTCTTTGAAGTATATATTTAGGAGTAGATTTTCTGGGTCATATAATAATCCTAAATTCAGCTTTTTGAGACTGACACATTGATTTCAACAGCATCTGTGCTTTTTTACATGATCACCAGCAACGTATTGGGAGTTCAATTTCTGCATATCTTAACCAACATTTATTTTCCATATTATTTATAATAACCATTCTAGTAGGCATGAAGTGGCATCTCATTGTAGTTTTGATTTCCATTTCCCTAAATACTAAGGATCTTGAACACCATTTTATGTACTTATTAGGCATTTGTGTATCTTCTTTGCAGAACTTTCAGTTCAAGTCCTTTGCTCTTTTTTTTTAAATTGTTTTGACTGTCTGTTATTGAGTTTTAGGAATTCTTTATATAGTCTGAGAATTTAAGCCCATACCACATGTGTGGTATACAAATATTTTTCCTTGTTTTCTAGGTAATATTTTTCAGTTTCTTCACAATGTTTATTGATAAACATAATTAAAATTTTGATAAATTCTAATTGTCTTTTTTGAAGTTTTTTGTTGCTTATGTTTTTTTATGTCATATGAAAGAATTTGTTGCCATATGCAGGACCATTAAGATTTATTTCTATGTTTCTTCTAAATGTTTTAGAGTTTTGGCTCTTAAATTCAGGTTGATCCCCACTGTGTTAAAATTTGCATATATATGTAAGGTAGGGGTCCATGTTCATTCATCTGCATGTGAACTTTGTAAAGTGTCTTTTCTGTGTTGAGATGATCATTATCTCAACAAAGAAAAACTTGTTCTACTAAGGAGGTGTATGGTATGGATTGATTTTTTTATGTTGAAACACACCTGCATTCTAGGAATAAATCCTCTTGTTCATGTTTTGATGTACAAATTTAATATGGTGTGGATTTGGTTTGTTAGTATCTTGCTTAGAGTTTCTGCTTCTTTATTCAATGGAATATTTGGTTAAAATTTTCTTTTCTTATGGTATTTTTGCCTAGTTTTGTATTATGGTACTATTGGTATCATAATATGAGATATAATCTGTTCTCTTTCATTTCTTTTTTAGAGCAGATTAACAAATATTGGTTTCTATTCTTTTTAAATGTTTTGAAAAATTTACCAGTGAAGCCATTGGTTCCTAGACTTCTTTTGGGGGAATGTTGGGATTAGTGACTCAAATTCCTGTGACAGATCTTTTGCAATTTTTCTGTTTCTTCTTGCATATGTTCATTCATGTGCTCCCATAAATTTTGTTCATTACATCTAGGTTATCTAATTTCTTGGTATCCAGTTCATATTATTTGCCTATAATCATTTCTGTAAGGAAAGTGGCAATGCTCCTACTTTAATTTCTCAATTTAATTATTGTAAGTTTTCTTTTATCTGTCTTTTTTTCTTTGTCCATCTATCTAGAATTTGTCAACTTTATTGACTTATTCAGAGAAGCAATTTAGATCTTGTTGATCCTTCCCTATAGTTTTTCTGTTTTCTGTTTCATTCATTTCCTCTCTAATCTTTATTATTTTTCCCTTCTGCTAGCTTCAGATTTAAATTCTCTTTTTCTTTTCTACTCCCTCAAGGTGTAAAATTAAGTTATTGATTTGAGATCTTTCTTTAAATTTGAATATTCTGAGCATAGCCTTACACTCATCCCATAAATTTGGAATGTTGTGTTCATTTTCATTCGTCCCTAAGTATTTTCTGTTTTGTTTGTGAATGTGTAATTTCTTCTTTCAAACATTGTTTTTTTTTAAGAGTTTGCTGCTTTGTTTACACATATTTATAACTTTTACACTTTTCCTTCTATAATGATGCTGTAGCTGCTGATGCTAGGGATTGAACCTAGGACCTCGTGTATGCTAGTCAATACCGTACCACTGAGCCACATCTCCAGTCCCCTTGTCTCTCACTGATTTCTTGTTTCATTCTATTGTGATCAGAAAAGATAATCTATATAATTTGTATTATATATATATATATATATATATATATATATATAATACATATTGATCCTGATTTGAAGACTTAACATGCCTGACCACTGTATTTTAAACCTGCAATTCCTCCTCCGACTTTTTAAACTCATTGACAACCTGCTTCACATTTTCTTTGCACCACACTGACCACCTTCTAAAATAATTAACTTATTCAAAATGTTTATTGCCTGTTATCTGACTTCCCCCACTAGAAAGGACTAGAAGGTGAATTCAAAAAGGAAAAAGATTTTGAATTCTTGTTCACTGTTAAATTCCCAGTCTTGAATCATGCCTGGCATCAAGTAGATGTTCAACATATATTTGATGAAGGAATGAATGAAAGAATTACCACTCCATCACCCAGACTTTTCATTTCTAAAAACTATATACACGGAATAGGGACAAGTTGATGTTAATTGAACAACAGCCCAGTTTCCCCATATGTAACAAGTTTCTTATAATAATAAGTATAAACTAGTATACTTTTAAGGTTACAGAGATGGTAAAATTGTAACAAAATTGTGAACTGAAATACTCCTTTCTTCACATTTATCCCCTGCTATTCCTTTCAGCTTCCCATTTGGAACATGCCATTTTCCCCCCAAGGGAACTACAGAGTATTTTTCAATAACTTGAGGATAAAATTATTGTTATTTCTAGGAATTTGCTGCTTTTGAAGAAAGTGCTGATGAAACACTTTTCATTTTTATCTTGTACTTTTTGTTAATGGAATTCATGTTCCCCTCAATAACCTTACTTCACTGTGTCTTGTGACTGCTTCTAAATTAACAAATGTTCACTTCAGGAATTGAGGAGATCACATGAATCTCCCTCACTGCTGCAAACAAGCACATCTGCATTCTTATGCCTTTCACCTTCCCCATGGAGATGCTCTTTGTGGCTCTCAGCCTTAAAGAAAAGGCTAACCATGATAGCTAGCAGCTACCATCTTAAAACCAGATCTCATTTCTCCCATAAACAGTTGCAAATTACTCTTAAAAAAATAGATCACAAAAAAATGAAAGTAACAGAAGAGAATCTGTGTATTTGTGTGTGTATACAAGATGTGTATATACTCATACCACTGATTCTGTATACTTTCCAGATATGGACCATTTATTTGACTCTGAGGCTATTGGAAATGAAGAAAATAAATTAAAACATAATTAAAAACACTCCATTTACCAGAAAATAAATAAAATATGATTTTGAACTTCAGTGGGTTACATGTCCTCTTTATAATTACCACCAAAGTCTGATAACAAATGTCTCATTAGTAACTTACTATGTGTAATGAACTCATGTTTTCAAATTTTAGCATTGTCGTAATGGTTTATATAAATCACAAATCTCTATATATGTTATGTAAAATTCTACTTAAATTTTTACTTTATAATAACAGTGTTTTTAAATGTTAAATTACATATCATCTAAATAATCTTGCTTACAAGATCCACCCTTTTAAGCATTATAATAATGCCATCTCCATGGATCCTTAAATCTTAGCCCTTAACTCCTCATCACCCTCCAGTTCTCCTTTCTGGCCTATGCAAAGTACTGTATCCCTTACCCAGTCCTGCTGTCTGAAGGGAGGGAAAATGTTTTGTGGCTTGCATAGCCAAGAGGATTAAATACCTATAAAACAAAACATCTGGATTCAGTCTCAGCAATGTGTTGTCAGACTCTCTACCCTATTTAAAGTATTTCTAATGAAATTCTGCTTAGGTTCTAAGAATCACTGCTTCCCCATATGGGAGTAATTTCAAGATATAGTGGAAATCTTTACTGTCCAGCACATGTATATTAAATAACCTTTAGTTTATTTTCACAAAATGATATCCAATATACAGTATTTTTTTTTAATTAGGATTTTATTTTCCTTTGGGGGGGCAATGGAAATAGAGAGGGTCTCATAAGGGCCACAGACCTTCAGAGTGACCTGATATACATTAAGCAACAGAGCATGATTTCTTGGGCATATATATCTAGATGCACAATTTTAGCCTGAAATTCATATGGAAAAATATTTAACTCTTTTTTTTATTTTTCCAAAGACATATAAACATAGTTCAATGTACTTTTCCTTGTTTATCAAATTAAAAAAAAAACTAACACAAAACCTTTTTTTTGTTTAGCATAGTTCTAAGGATTTAAATATATTAACATTTATTTTTTCCATGTACTTATATTTTCAAATAGATATGTACAAGTGATATCACCATTTTACAATTGAGAAGAATGAGATTCGGGGAGATTAAGTGAGTCTACTCCAGATTCTAAAGTTAGTATGTAGCAGTGCCAGCCTGGGCTGACTGTAGGCATTAATACTGTGTAATAACCCTTCCTTACAAAAGATGAAAACACTTTTTGATACTGGGACTGAGTGATAAATTACCATTTATACAAAAGAAATAAAATAATTTATTAACCAGCTCTGAAATTAATATCCCCTCTTCCAATTGGAGTTTGGTTCGTATAATGGATGATGCACTTATAGAGCAGTTTAAGTGTTTAATTAATTAATTATGTAACACTTGTGCTATTTAGACTTCGGACAACATAAAGCTAAGTTTGGAGTGAAGATGGCCTAAACTGTGTTTCTGAGAAATCTTTACTAAGATTTACTTTACTAAGCATCCCTGATGCTTAGTAAAATGTTCACTTCCTTTTATGTGCCCTAGGTGTGTCTATTCGTGGCTCCCACCTTTTTACACTTGCCTTCTGTTCCCTACTTGGGAAAAGCAGGTGAGGAACAAAGTGAGCCACACATCTGACTTCCACTGCTAATAAACAGGGCATTAAAATGAGACCAAAATCAGTCTGATAATTAACTTTAGCAAGCCCATTTTCTTCTCGTCACGGAAATGCAGTTCCCATTGACATCAAGGGGAGCAACATGCTCACATGGAGAGGAGAATGGATTCCCCAAGCAATGTGGAGAAAGCTATATGTTAAGCTTCAAAGCATAAATGCCCTCTCTCACTGCATCACCAGTTTTAATCAACTGTTCTTACATCTACAGTTTGGCTTATTGTTCGAATGTAGAAATACCTCTTAATTTGACAAACAAGAATCTCAGAGTACACGTATGAAACAAATTACTTATAATGCCAAGGTCATATCATGCAGTAGTACTTCATCAATCTTCCCCTTCTCCCAGGAAAGGCTGACCATATATTCTAAATGTCAGCTCTCTGTAGTTCACAATCTATATCCCAGTCATATAACACAATGTGATAATAAATGACATAGAGTATTAGATATAGAAATTCAGTTACTATTAGGTTAATAATATCATTTGATATTGCTCTACTAAGCCATTTGGAAATAGTAGATTTTCATCTACTTATTATATTTTGATACTTTGTTTTTTGCCCCAGCATAATTGTGGCTAATGATTGCATGTCAAATGCATAGAAAATACATACTTATTTATTTGCACACAGTTATCAGTATAACAAAAATAGCTAATATTAAACTTCTTGAGAAAGAAAACATAAAATAATATTTCCTTTAAAAATATTAATCTCGAAGTGTTCACCTATTTTATTTATTTATCTATATCTGTATCTACCTATCTATATAAAGATATATCTACATATGCATTATATACACTTATACATATATAGGCTTTATACACACATACACACATACACTTGTATGTTTTTAGTATTTATTCCTAGGAACGTATGTAATTATTTTTGTGTTAAATCAGTGTGGCTTAAATAATTTTAGAATTCTAAGCAAAGAAGATAATCAAACACAAATATCCATTTCCCAGTGGAATGACATTTAAAGTACCTAGTACAGATGAAATATCACTAGAAAAGAGATTGCTTTGGTTATGCATTCTAGGGGCTCATGAATTAATTTAAACTTAGATGGTACAAAGTGAAATGCTTAACTATTTAGTTCATGGTTGATGCCTCCAGGAATATTTATTGGTAGTAAAGTTCCTTATAATATTTCAATATTTATTAAAATTAATGATGAAATGAGGAAAAGGAGATTTAGCTTATAAATCCTACTTTGGTAGAAAAATTTAAAGGACATGATGGTCCTGAATCTCATCAAACAGAGAAATTTCCATATTCAGTGTAAAACCTGGCATTTTATATAATTGACACAATCATCTTTTAATGAAGCAAAATGGGGAGAGTAATAATATTGAACTCATGGGCTTATTGTGAAGATTAAATGGCTTAGAATGGTACCTGGGAAGTCCTAAGTGCTCCATTTAGTATTAGGAGCACTAGTAGTAGGAGCACTGAACTTCTTCCAATTACAAATTGATTAAAATATGATAGTTATACAGATTGTCACAAATACATTATTTTTAGTCTCCATATTGTTATCATCAAGATTTTCAGTAATGAACTTCAGTAAGTTTTTAGTAATTCTACTCTAAGAAAATTTTCCCCAACTTTAGAGAACAGAGATACCATTTGAGTAGAAGTCTTTCAACTTATTACCAAAGGACATAGAAAATTGGCTGAAAGCCCTTGGTTGGTTGTTTTCAGTTCTGTTGAAATTCTTCTATTTCCTGAATCCATATCTTTGAGCTTTTTCCAGGCACATTCTATAATTATTATATCACTATTCTGTATTTCAGCCTCCCCAAATTCAAATACTTACACAGGAAATTTAAGATACATACACAAATTGTATAGGAACCTGTACTTACTTCTTGTTAGATAAATATCTGACTATTTGGACACCACAGATATAGTGAGCCTATCTGATGCCAGATCTTCCAAATTTTCAAGTGAACCCTACATTCTAAATGTTGTATGAAGTCTCTGTCTTTAGAATACATCAGGGACTTAAACTAACAAAAAAAATCCACAGACCAATCATGGTTCTCTACATTTTCCTTGCTCCATTTCATATGTATTTAAGGTTTCTCAAGTCTGTGTAGCTTAAAACAAACAATAAATAATAAATATAAAGCCTTTCTTCCTCTCACTTGATCAACAACATCCTCTGTTTCATGCACATTACAATCTTCTTCTCCTTCTCCTTTTTTTTAGTACCAGGGATTGAACCCAGGGACACTTAACCAATGAACCATACCCTCAATCCTTTTTTTTTTTTATATATTTTATTTAGAGACAGGGTCTCATTGCATTGCTTAGTGCCTTGCCTTGTTACAGTCTTTTTGAAATGACTGCATCGATCTATCAACCTACAACAATTTTATTTCAACCTCTGACTATATGACAAAATTTTTGTTGATAAATTCTTAAAATTCTTTTGCCCAAATTTATTCCTAAATATAAGGGCCTTCCTTAAGATTTTACTTACCTCAACTTCTTAGCAGCCCTTGATAAATTAAAGTATTCTACACCTTTATTTTCAAAATAAGAAACTTTGCTGAAGGCTGGATGTCTAGGTCAGTAGAAGACCACTTGACAGGTGTGTACAAGGCTCTGGATTTGATCTCCAGGCCTGAAAACACACAAACAAAAATTAATTCTGTTGGGCTTTCTCTTAGCATTTTCTCGGTGTGAGTCTTCTTGATCATTTTTTTTGCAGAACTTCTTTTTTCCACGATTTAAATATTAATTATCCTCAAAGTTCAGTCTTCTTCCTTCTGCCTACTGTAGGAGATAGCATTCATGCTATGGGTCACTTATGAGTATCCCATGTCTACAAATAGCCCCGTTATTTCTCCTATACACCAGATCAGTGTAAATGATTTGCCAAGTAAATGCCCCAGAAATATTTCAAACTCCAATTCATCCAGCTCCTCTACACAGTTTTCATGAAAGTCAAATCTTATGTTTTCAAAATATGAATAACTCCAGAAGTAGAGTGGGGACCAGAGTTTCTGTGTGTCTGGGTGGGTGATACCTGGGCATCAGAGATACTGTGCATGCTGTTGTAGTTGCTGGGAGGAGGTACACTAGAATGACCCCAACAGTGGGTGGCCAGGTACTGATTATGCTAAGAAATGAGGGGTAGTATGACAAACCTTTCTGTGGCATAAACCACTAAAGCCACTGAGGGCCTGGGGGTTGATTGGCACTGAACAAACATTGTATCTGATACAGGGGCCATAGCCAGGTAGTAAGTTCTAATATATATTTATCTTGAAGTTATAATGCATTCTACACAAGTAGCCCTGGTAGTTTACTGAAAATGAAATCGGATCATATCTGTCTGGGTTAAAGCTGTTCAATGCTTTCTATTACTTTCAATCTAAAAAATCCATCTGTCCTAAAATGCCTTGCAGACTCTGGCATGCTCAGTCTGCTGTACTTGAGCCTCTTCTCAAGCTTTCCCCAAACCCAGATCACTCCATGATCGCCACATATTCATCTCCTTCTCTTCAAAACCACCATGCTCTTTTCTTTTTGGCCTGTGTTTGTGTGTGTGTGTGTATGCGTGTGTGTGTTCCTTCAACCAATATATTCTTTCTTTTTCATTCTCTTTCTGAATTCTTAGTTAACACCTTTGCACTCTTAAGGTGAGAGTTAAACTATGATTTCCATTAGGAAAGCTTTTCTGACTGTTCCAAAGTAATGAGATGGTGGCCTTTTCATAGCACTTACAGTATATTTAATTGTCTGTTGCTTGCCAGTATCTTGTAGTGGACTGTGTACTCCTTGAGAACAAGTATTACGTCTGTTATTTCACCATTGAGTTCATTGAGCTTTTGACATACTAGAGGTTCAATAAATGTTTGTGGAATCAATAAATGTTTGTGAAATCAATTCATGATTGAAATCTAATTGTGGAGTCCTATACAAAGTGAAGTGTTTGAGTTCTTGTAAGTGCACATTGGTATTATTAAGAGTACTTAGAAGACAACCTGAGTGCTTGTTATAGAGTATTACAAAGCATTTTAAAAGTATTAAAGGCATTCTTAAGACAATTTAGGAGGACTGTTATGTGTTCTTCTCTGACATCCTATGTGCCATAGGTCCCCCCCCCCAACACACACATACATATACACACACTTTTCTTAATGTCTGGAGAAACAGTAGATGTACACTTTTTGTTAGAAGCCTAGATAAAATCTATTCCTTTTGCCAGGCTGGAGCTGACATACAAAGGCAGGAGTAGGGGTGATCCCTGCTTTAGAAGTCTGATTCTTATGGAAAAATGGTTGTGTTCCCCTATCCAAGTCCCCCTCCTTTGCACTCTTTTACTGCATTGCAAATTGTTATCACATTAAAATTTAATTTTCTATTTATTTGTTGGCTACCCACCCCCTAGCTGGGAACTATCTGGAGGTAGAAACTGTATATCTGTGGAATAATAACAGCATCATGAAAAAAATGGTTGATATTTGTACTATGTCAGGCATTAATGAAGGTATACTGTGAGATATTTACTAAAATGCCTCTGCAGTCAGAAGTATAAAAATCTTTCCATAAATACACAATTCAACTACAATTTTAAAGAGAGATACATGTCAGATATGGGTTTGGTTAAGTAATCCTTAGGTATTGTTTATTTCAACTTAATGTTCAAAAACAGTGCATCATAAGCATAAGCAGGACTTACATATGGAAAGACATATGTAGGATGACAAACGATTTGAAAATAAAACAAGCAAACCAAAAAAACACAAAATAGAGACCCTATTAATTCTATTAAAGTTTAGTCTGTTTCTTATAAAGGAGATACTTCAGTTGGATGGCTTTTTAAAAAAATTAACATGATAATAAAGCAAACAGTAAACACAGCTTATTCAACCTAAAGTTTTAAACCCTCTTGTTTTAAGTTTTTTTTTCTTGATCACTCCTTCTTCAACATTATACAGTATAAAAAATTCAAAAATATTTCAAATTTTCAAATTTAAGTATGAACTACTCAAAAATTATGCAGTAGTTGTTAAACAGCACCATAATATAAAATACTCGAGCTGTAAATGTGAGAAAAAAATTCCAAATACTTGTTCAAAGTTTTATGCATCAAATATTGAATTATGAGTTATCAGACATTGTTAAAAAGGTGCCATTTGTTTGAAATACTAAAACATATGCCATAAGAGACAGTAATTTGCACTTATATAATGTTCTAATATATAGAAGCAGTAACACTTATTAGCGGGGGTAAACTGCAATTTTAAATTTATCAAGAATTTTGTATACTTCTCAAAGTACACTAGGATTTTAGAATTATTGAAGCTATCTAAAGGGCAAAAATAGAATTTGTAAGTAAATTCTGAATTTCAGGTTTGATTTTGAATTTGTGTTTTGAAAACACTATCACTTTTTTCTTGGGAGGTTGTCCCCAGTGCAACATTGACCAATGTGGATGTGAAAAACTCTATAATCAGTGGTAAAGTCTTATGGAGACCTTCATATAGAGGTAATTATGATGTTTTTATGACTCAGAGCATGAGAGATTATGATTATCATTATTTATTCCTGTTATGACTTAGATATGAGGTATTACTCAAAGTTCATGTGTAAGACAATGCAAGAATATTTAAAGGTGAAATGATTGGGTTATGAGAGTCTTCATCTAATTAGTGAATTGATAGTTTAATAGGAATTGACTGGGTGGTAACTGTAGTCAGGTAGGGTGTGGCTGGATGAGATGAATCATTGGAGATGTGCCTTTGGGGTTTACATTTTTTCTTTCTCTTCTTCCTGGTGCCATATAATGAGTTGCTTTCCTCTACCACACTCTTCCATGATGTTCTGCTTCCCAGAGAAATGAAGTCAGTCATCTATGGACAGAGACCTCTGAAACTGTGAGACCCATATAAACTTTTCTAATTGTTCTTGTCAGGTTTTTTGGTTGCAGCAATAAAAAAGCTAATTAAAACAATTGCCATGCTACCTCCAAAAGAGAAGCAATGGGAATTTGACTACAAGAATGTGGACAGAAATTGACCCCAGGCAAAATGATTAAAGCAAATGATTGTTCCTGGAAGAAAAGACTGCTTGATACTAAGATTGTTATGTTTTGGATATGAGCTGTCTCCCAAAAGCTCAAAAGTGAGAAAATGCAAGAAGGTTCAGAGGGAAAATGAATGGATTGTGAGAGTTTTACGACAATCAGTTGACTAATCCCTGATGGGATTAACTGGATGGGAACTAGAAGTAGGTAGGGTGTGGGTTGAAGAAGTGGGTAATTTGGTGCCTGGCTATGGGTATATATTTTGTATCTGGAGCTAGAGTCTCTCTGTGCTTCATGATCATGGTGATATGAGCTGCTTCCCTCTACCACACTCTTCCACCATGATGTTCAGTCTCACCTCACACCCTGAGGAATGAAACTAAAAGCCTCCTCTGGACTAAGACCTCTGAAACCATGAGCCTTCAAATAAACTTCTCGTCCTCTAGAATTGTTCTGGAAAGATCCTTTAGTCACAACAGTGAAAAAGCTGACTAAAACAAAGACTGTATTATCTGGTCCTTGTTTTTAAGGTCTCTTTCTTTTTTTTCCCCCCCCTCCATGTACCCTTTAATTAAGGTTTCCTACAAGAATGAGATCAAAATTGTAATGGTTACACTCCATGTATGTATAATATGTCAAACACACCCTCCTGTCATATATATCTAAAAAACAACAAATAAAAATTTGAAGTTTTGTTTCTTACATTAGTCTTATGAAGCTATAGTCAAACATTAGCAAAGCTGTATTACCTACTACAGCCTTGTATTAATTGTGCTCTGCAGGAATTCATGTAGAATCACTCACTTTCTTTTCTGGCAAATGGCAGAAATGGGAGAAATTATCACAAGAAATAACAAAGAGACTCACGACATGGGAAGAAAAAACCAGGATCAGTTTGTTGGACTAGAGAAGCAATCCCTGGGAATCCTTAGAAACAATAAAGAAGATAAAACTATGAGAGACACATTTTCTGTTAAAAAAAAAAAACACAGAATGGGGACTTGAAGTATGTTATTTTGATATTAAAGAAAATGAAAATACTGCTAAAGAACTTGGAAATGTAAGTACTGGATTTATGTGTGGCATTGATTCTATTTATTTATATTTATAAGCATATGTGTACTTTTAAATAGATTTATTAGAAAAGTTTGCTTAGAAAATCGGGTAATTTTTCTCAAGGAAAGAGTTAAAGGGAAGCTTGTTATATAGGGTGTTAGATGCCTCTCGAGCCTCTACTTTGCTGATTTCTTAGCTAGTCCTCTATGTTCAGGCATCACATTACTCTTTCTTCCTTGGCCATAATTCCATGCTTCCATATAAAGATTATTGACTCAATATGCATAAAGACAAAGTCTTGATTGCAATTCAACTATGATTTGAATTCAAAATGTTTATTGGCAGAATAGGAAAATGCTCTTCCTGTGATTCATTCCCATCAATGACATAGATCGTTTATCCCTTCCTTCTCCTTCTCTTGCTTTTTATTTTTAAACTCAATTTTTCAGAAAAATATAATATGATGTTGAATTGCCATTTTGAACATTGAAAGAAACAGTGTGTTAGGGATGTCTTGTTAGGCTGAATGTACCAAAGCCAGTATCACTACAGAGTCTAATAAAAGGTTACTTCTGGGACTTTCCCGGAGCCACAGTGAAAGATGGAGTTATGGCAGGAACAAGAAGGTATTCATGAAAGAAAATTCTGAGATGCCTGATGGCTTCTTGGAAATTCTAAGAAACAGTTTTTTGAACCACATCTTGATATATTCACCTTTTTTTTTTTTTTTTTTTTTTTACAATAGTTAGCTTTTTATCTTTCACCAAGACATGTTTGTTGGAATATTGTTAGTTTTCTACAGGCTAAAGTGCAAAGCTTTCTCCAACAATTTTAATTGATTAACCACATTTTTTTTTCAAATGTAATTTACATTTTTTAAAATTAGAAATCTTACATGGCATGCCACCAAAAAAATAATATTCATTAACTCAACACATACAATTTATTTTCTTTGAAAAATCCTATTTCTCTGATATTGATTATTTAAATGTTCACAACAGTTAACATTTCTACAAATGTATCATACCCATTCTGTTAAAATATATTATCTTTTATGTATAGCTGTATGAAATATTTAAAATATCTTCTTTTACTACTAACTACCTTGGGTTTTAAATTTCCAAAAGCAAAGCAAAATTAAATAGGAGGCAATCATGTAAAGGTTATCTTATTTAAAAGTAAATGCTCAGTAATAGAAAATGAAGGTTAGTGCTGCTTTCTTAATCCTATGAAGTATACACACAGCCGAAGCTATTTCTGCATTAGAGTGGAGTTCCTACAACATATTCATTTATTTATAATTAAGAAATATATCCTACAGAAATAGATATGCATTGACATTAATTTTATATATTGACATTTGAAACATTTTATTAAAAAATTCAATAAAATTTTTAAGTTCCTTTTTAGTTTTAGGTTCATTTTTATTTTAAATTATTTTGCTCTTTTATCTATAGTATGTTGATATAAAGAGCAGGTAATTATGATTTTCAAAATGTAGACAAACTTTCTATTATTTTTGTTCTGAGTATAATATGCTTCATTCTGCCATATGTTCAATTTTCAAAGGGTGAACTTTCTCTCAAGAATCTAAAAGTCTTATTGTCATAAATTCAAACAACTAAGTGTTTTGAAAATGTTGAGCACAGAAAACACCTCCTTTGTTACAGAAATATGTTCTCATAATATTTTTGTTCAATTGACGGCACATATGGTTCATTTTATTACTTAAGCTAAACTAGGTCAATAAATTTTGAATTCTTCACTGCACAATAGAATCAAGCCATGATTTCTTAAAATATTAATTAAATTAAATTGGGGGCACTTATGAAAAAAAGTTGAATAAGAAAAACTTTTCTTTGGTTTCAGTTTATGTGTCTAACATATGATGTTTGCAATAGTCTTACATATGGAAATTTATAGTATTTTACCCTGGACCAATTTTAATTGCAATGAAATTTGTTTTCCACTTTCCTTTGTAATATAGTTTAATAACTGATTATATTTTATCAGTTACTGTGATTTTTTTAACACACATTTTTCCCAGATGCCTTGGATTTTGATACAAAAACTATATTATATATTTTTGCCTTTTGCTATGCATCTGATTATGTTAAGAAATAAATAGGTATTCTTCAATTTCACCAGAGTGGGAATGTATCGAAGTTCTAGCCAAAGACATGGAAAAGCAAGGCTTTTAGGGTCATCTTGAACTTATTTTTGTTTTCTTCTTTAATAGGAGGCTATCTTGATTGCATGTAGCTGTTTTATTTCAACGACGACAAGAGAAGCAGTAAGGTGCTTACCAAACACAGTCCTAAGCATATTGAGCTTATGTTCCACCCCAGCAAACACTAATTTTATTTTTTTCTCTAACAATCAATGGTTTAAGCATTGGTTAAAGATAGGAGGTTTAAGATAGGAGGCACTCTCATGGCCAACTACAGCTCAAATTCTCATCAACTGTGGAGATGAAAAAGAGGCAAGCAAAATCAAAGAGTTAGGATAAGTTAGGTGATTTTTTTTTTGTATGCCAAAGAAAAAACTCATGAAAAACAAATAGGCTGTATGTGTGTAATGAATATTAGGTGTCTTTATTATTATATTTGACTTTCATACTAATCTTAGCTAATGACATTTCACTTGCTTTAGAGAGGCTGCAAAGCTAAAAAAGACAGAATGAAGTTAAGACATTAGAAATGTAGTATATATACATATATTTTGGAAGTGCATTAAAAGAAACTATGCTCAGATTAGCAATTCTTTGTTCAGTTTAAATATAGATATTGGTTTTTTGTGGTGCTGGGGATTGAATCCAGGACCTTGTGCATGCAAGACAAGCAAGAGGGAGCATGGGAAGAATAGACAAATTCTAGATAGGGCAGAGGGGTTGGAGGAAAAGGAAGGGGGCATGGGGTTATTAATGATGGTGGAATGTGATGATCATTATTATCCAAAGTACAGATATGAAGATATAAATTGGGGATTGGGGATATAGCTCAACTGGTACAGTGCTTGCCTAGCATACACAAGGCCCTGGGTTCAATCCCCAGCACCACCACCAAAAAAAAAAAAAAGAAAAAAAAAAGAACAGATACAAATTATTGTGAATATGCTATGTATATAACCAGAGATATGAATAATTGTGCTCTATATGTGTAGTAAGAATTGCAATGCATGTAGCTGTCATATATAAATAAAAAATAAATTTAAAAATAAAGATATAATAGGATCAATACTTGCCTCACTGTGAAAACTATTGTTTGCTTTTAAAATTAGAATCTTTGAGACCTCAAAGTTTATCTTAAGTTTTAGTCTTTGAGTTATGAAAGCTGTAAAAAGCTGAACAGAAAGGTGTATACAAAGAGTAAAATAAGTTTATTTTATTTAAGCTAGAATTCTTATTTTAAAAAGAAGCAATAGTATAGCAATTCATAATGTCCTTTTCTCTCCCTGTTGACATTCAAAAACCATACCCCCCTCTAAATTAGAGGAGACTATACCATAAGGAAGATGTTTCCATCTCCCCTCACCTGTGATGCTCATAAACTTTTCCCTTTCATCTCTATTCTTTTGGAAACAGTAGCTTTGTCTTTTTTAAATCCTCTATGCTATGCATAATAACAAATAAATAATAGCTGTGCCTGTAAATCTTTGCTGATTTACCAACAGATTTTCATTCTCATTAGAGAATAAAAAACTTAACAAAAACAATGAGAGACAACTTTTTAAGCTACCAAATCAGCACATTTTAAAAGACAAGTGCTTAGTACTGGAGAGGATGTGATGAAATAGGTCATTTTTATTCATTGCAGGAAAGAGAATAAATTGGCACAAGGATACAATAATGATTCTTGTTTCCTCATCTGTAAAATAAGGAAGAGAATATTTAATTTACATATTGGGATTAAGTAAAACAATACATAAAGTCATCTAGCTTGGTACATAGTAACACTTAAATCCTGATAGCTGATAGCTGATAGCTCACAAAGAAGTCAAGAGATCAAAAATTAGAAAAATTTTTATACTTATATCTTGTGTCTCCTCTTGATCATAGACTTGAATACAATGCTTGTCTGGTTTGTTTTCCACCATGCTGTCATTCAGAAACTACTAGTAAACGTCATAATTTATTTAGATCTCAATTTTTATGCAAAATTAAAACTAAATCTTCATGTGTAAAACTACAAGGGATATCACATTAAAAATAATACTATTTACACTCAATGGATGAGCATATATAGGAGGTAGTATGACATAGTAGATGTCTGAATTTTTTTTAAAAAATTGCATTCAGACTCTGAATGAATTATGAATAGTGGATAGCAAATCAATCGTTGAGACCTCAAATTATATGCCTCTATAGTAGAGATGATCAATGTATCAATCTTTTGAGGTTTCTGCTATAATTACCATTGTTGGCTATTTCACTATGATCAAAATATCTGAAAAGAACAGCTTAGAGGAAAAAAAGTTTATATGGCTTCATGGTTTCAGAGATCTCATCCATGGTCAGCTGACTCCTTTGCTCTGGGTCCAAGGTAAGGCAAAATGATGTGGCAGAAGGGCATGAATGAGGAAAGCTGCTTAGCTCATGAGAGTCATGAAGCAAAGAATGAAAGAGAGAACCCAGGGACAAGATATCTCTTCTCTAAGGGCATGCACCCTGTGACCTACTTATTCTAGTCACACCCCAATTGCCTATAGTTACCACCCAATAAACCATTCACATTATCAATTCTTCAATGGATTAATTAAGTGATCAGGTTATAGTTCTCAAAATCTAATCATTTCACCTTTAACCATTCTTGAATTTTCTATCATGTGAGCTTGAGCTTACATGGGGATACCTCATATTTAAACAGTAACAATGTTAAATGAGAAAATATGCGATGAACATATTGCACACTTCATACAATCACAGAAACACATATTAAGACTCAGATCTGCAACTATTTCACCTAAATACAAGATTTTAAGTTTGGAAGACTTTAGAGAACCTCTTTGTACCTTCCAGTCAAGGCCCTTACTCAACTTCTATATGGTTTCTTTTCCTATTTGTATTAATTTCCTTCTTCTAATTGCTCTGGCTAGAGTTTCAAGGATGATGTTGAATAGAAGTGGTGAAAGAGGGCAACCTTTTTACAGTTTTTAAGGGAGTGCTTTCATTTTTTTCCATTTTGAATAATGTTGGTTTGGGGTGTAGCATATATAGCTTTTACAATATTGAGGTATGTTCCTACTGTTTGTAGTTTTTCTAGAGTTTTGAACTTCAATGGGTGCTGTATTTTGTGAAATGTTTTTCTGCATCTATTGAGAAAATAATGTGATTCTTGCCTTTAAGTCTATTAATGTGATGAGTTACATTTATTGATTTCCATATGTTGAATCAATCTTGAATGCCTTGGATAAACCCCAGTTGAACGTGGTGCACTATCTTTTGCATATGTTTTTGTATGTAATTTTTATATGTGATTTTTTTTGTATGTGATTTGAGAATATTTCCATCTATGTTCAGCAGGGATCAATAACTGAAGTTTTCTTTCCTTGATATGGCTTTGTCTTGTTTTGGTATCAGGGTGATACTAGCTTCATAGGATGAGTTTGGAAGAGTTCCCTCCTTTTATATTTCATGAAATAATTTGAGGAGGATTGATATTAGTTCTTCTTTGAAGGTCTGATAGAATGAGAGTCCATCTGATCCTGGGCTTTTCTTAGTGTTAAGCTTTTGATGACATTTTCTGTTTTATTGCTTGAAATTGACCTGTTTAAATTGTGTAAGTCTTCCTGATTCAGTCATATATTTCTAGAAATTTGTGATGTCTTCTAGATTTTCGATTTTATTAAAGTATAAATTTTCAAAATAGTTTATGATTATTGTGTGTATTTCAGTAGTGTCTATTGTGATAGTTATTTTTTCACCATAAATTTTAGTAATTTGAGTTTTCTCATTCTCTTCATTAGCATGGCTAAGGTTTTTTTTTTAAATTTTATTTATGCTTTCAAAGAATCAACTTTTTTGGTCAATTTTTTGAATTATTTTTTTTCAATTTCAGTGATTTCAATTATTTCCTGTCTTCTACTGCTTTTGGTGTTGATTTGTTCTTTTTTTTTTTTTAGGGCTTTGAGATGTAATATTAGCTTATTTATTTGGCTATTTTCTCTTCTTTTAGTGAATGAGCTCAATGTAATGAACTTTCCTCTTACAACTGCCTTCATAGTGTCCCAGAGAGTTTGATTTCTGTCATGTGGCTTTTACTCTTTTCAATGTGGCATGATCTCTTCCTTTGTTTCTCTCTACCTCAATGATTATTATGCCTGAACCACTCCACATTGCCTTCTTTTTCTATTGGAACCCTTGAGTTTCTGTAAGTCAATTAAAAACCTTAGAATAAGACAAAACAGACAAGAGAGACAAGTGTGTGGTTGAGTGGTTGATACTGATAGAATTGAAGAGTGTTCTCTCTCGTCATTAAAGCCAACAGGTACTGTAAATTTGTTTTTCATCTATTCTATCAAAGGGGGAAAATAGTACTTTTGCTCAGAAAAGACTTTGTAGTTGTGTGTGTGTGTGTGTGTGTGTGTGTGTGTGTTTTTTTTAAGGAAAATTCATAAGAAACAGAAACAAAGAGAATACAAAAGAACTTTTTTGTTTTATTTTGTTGTTTGGGGTGTATTTTATCCCTCCCAGTTTCTATAAACATAGATGAATAAGCTCAAATTTTTTTGATTAACACATGTCATCTTTCTGTATGACAGTTGACCAGTGTACTGAAGTGGGCTCAGTGGTCTCATGGATCTACTATTTTACCTAACTTTTTTCTAAGGAGACTGCTTGAATGTTACCTCATTAATCCTTACCATTTCACTAGGAAGTCAGGATGGGAAGATGGCAAAATTAAGAAAATAATAATCATTGTAAATCATAGAAAATTTGTTGAGCACTTCCTATATGCCAGCTACTATACTAAGTTGTTTATATATACTGATCTATTGAATCTTCACAACTACCTTGTGTTTTGGTACTATTATCCCATATCACAGAGGTAAAAACAGGTTCAGAGAATTTAATTTGTCCAACATCAGAAAACTATCTACTTTAAACTAAACTATTTAGTTTAAACTAAATTAACATCTTGGATCAAGAAAATAAACTCATTTAATATTAGCTAATGATAATATTTAATCTAAAAATAAATATTTGTTTTCATCTCTTTGACCCCACTACCCACATTGCAAGTAAATTACATGTAAGTAAATTACATGTAAGTTTTCAAAGTTCCTTTTTCTAAGCATGAAATCAAGATTCAAGCTGAGAAAAGTATATGTGATGATACTTTATTCTGTGAGGAAGGGGAGGAAATAAAAGACAGAATTGTCAATCTCTTCCTATTATTTCCTTAGCTTTTGTGGTTTTATCTTGAATTTTTGTGGTTGCATTGTTAAGAGTGAGTTGAGTATTCTGATTTTATGTCTCTTTGGAGGTTTTAATATTCCTTATTTTTGACAATTTTTTATAAATAGAGTGATTTGAATTCAGTATTGTGGTGATTGTTTATAGAGTTTAGTTCCGCTGAAGATAATGGAAATGTCTTTTGTAAAAAATATCATTTTATTAAGCTGAAGGTGGGCTTTGTTCCCTTGGTAACTTTTTGACATTGAGACTGCCAAAAGAAGATGGATTTGTATTTTGAATGCTTTGAAGTTGGGACAATTTAAATAAGGAAAATTTCAAATGTCTCATTGAGACACAGCAAATTCTTTCATTGCCTGAAGCTGATAATGAAAAAAAACAGTCTGACTCATTTGAGTTCTACTTTTAAAAGCTATTTTAAATTTTTAATCATGGAGTGTTTATATGTCAGGAGTTTAAAGGTTTAGTAACATGATTAGCTGAAACCCAATAATATGAATGCTGTTGAAACAGCGACATTTTCATCGGGTTTTGATTTTTTTTTTTTTTAACATTGTCTCTAATACGGAGTTTTAGAAACTAAAAATTGAAACGGATCTAGTTTATTTGGCAGTATTATCCCTTGAGAGTCATATATTTTAAAAAAAAGTTTTCCATATTTCTCTTCCAATGTTTTATGTAGGTGAAATCAGATAAAAGCAACTTTAATGAAACACTGTATAAAGAAAAATATCTTAAGATGTAGCCTGAAAGAGAATATATGGTAGGACATAGTCCCAATTTCTCCACTTTCATTTCTTTACCAATTAATCTCCACCTTATTTGAATCCAACCCATAATAAGCCATATATTTTATGTTGTGATTTACCACACATATTGGGATGTACAAATTAAATTTTATCAAATGCTACTTTTGGTACTCTCCATTTGCTACATTTTTTTTCTATGATATTTCCTACACTCCATTTTGCTTAAAACAAAATACTGTTCCTTACTACTAATTGAACTTCAGGATTTACTGCTTAAGTTTCTGAAGGTTTTGTTGTTAATGATGATGTAAAATAAACTCATTTAATATTAGCTAATGATACTATTTAATCTAAAAATAAATATTTGTTTTCATCTCTTTGACCCCACTACCCACTGTATAAGTTTAAAAACAATGTCTTTATTGAAATATCATCTTTACACTTTAATCTTAGAATTCCAGACACAGTTTCTAATCAACACATGTCTGTTAGTTTCTACATCTCCATTGCTATTGGAACAGAATGAAAGCAACGACAACAACAAAAAGAGAAGAAAAAATAAATAAATAATTCTTATGGCTCTAATTTGTAGAACTTAATTTTTTCCCAAATGAATTGATGATTGTTTAATATTCTATATGAACATAAAAAATCACAAGGAACTGAATAAAACTACATCACTGTTTGACCTTCATGATCTTTTATGGTACATATTATAAGAGGTTTTGATTTCAATACAGAATTAAGGCTTCAGAAAACTTGTCAGTGTAGAATATATGTGGAACTGTCATTCAAATTATAAAAGGAAACCCCACCCAATTCATAGTCCAGGTAAATATCAGTGTCACTGGTCTTCTCCTTTAGCAGAAAAAGACCAGAACAACTTGTTAGGCAACATAGTCACCATTCCACATCTGAATTATGAGTGTCTGCTCCATCCTGACAGGGTTAATTTGCCTTCATAGAAAGGAGACGTTTACAAATCTCAGAGTTCCTTCAGGCTCATCATCCACTTATATTTCTCAGTAATGTTGGCTGGTATCAAATTCATCAGAATTCAGGAAAACTGGATACATCCTACAACTATTTTAATTCTAATGAACTCTTGGATTTTATTCACATACATCACAGATTTCTTTTTAATACTTAAAGACAAACATATTAATATGTGCTGTTTCTGCATCCAGAGTAACATCTTCTTTCCATTTCTGTATCATGTTCTGCAGAGCCAAGCACTATGGAGAAAGACAACACACTTATCTCCTTAACTTGGATGGATAGAGAAATGTTCTCTTCAGGCTTTTACATGTGTCATTGATGTTCTTGAGATCCATCAGAAATTTCACTTCTGACAACACATTATTCTTTTCACCTACTTTGAGTATGAAAATGCAATTTAAAAATCCAGGTGTGTTTGCATTGAGTTCTTATTGAATGACTTTCCCTACAGCTGCTTACCTTGAGAGACCTGCTGTTTGCTCATGTTCTACAAACTCACTCAAGTTCAGAGGATGATTTCCATCTCTAGTTTTTACACTTTTTTTCACTTATGATTTTCTGTGTTGAGTATGTACTGGCTTTTGCACATATGCTATTTCCTATGATGAGAGTTGTTCTCCTCCATGGACCTCATGTGGTATTCTTGAGTATATGTGGGGCATACGTCTAGGTCCTCAAGATTTGGTTGTGACTGTTGCACACACATATGTTTCTACCTTTCTTTTGGCTGCTAGTGAATTGAGATTGCTTGCCAATTTCAGTCATCTTTTCTAGTTGGATATTGCTACTAAAGTGATTTTGGCCTTTTCTATGACACAAAAGACAAAAGACTTCATCCTTTAGATATACTCAGGGATGTTGGATGCAGAAATGAGAGAAGTTGAGCTTACATTCAGTAGAGATGGAGTCCCGTGGGTAATACAAACAGAGAAGGCTGTTGGCTTTTGCCTGGAGTCCTTCCAGGACTGCTGCAATAGCCATGGGACCATAGGTGAAGGTCTGCAATGAAGTGAATTTTCTTCAGAAGGTTGGGTTCTAATTCATCAGGTTCTGCAGATACATACTCAGATATCACTGTTCTTCTTTCCCTGAATATTTTTTGTCAATTAAGGGCAGACCTTTGCCATCCTATGATGTCATTGTTCTTCAGTTTCAGAAGCATGTGCCCAGAAGGGCTCTACTGACTATAAGGAACCACAGCTTAGTTGAAAACTAGATATGCTTTAGCTCAGAGGATATGAAGTCAAATACCTTGGTCAGAAATATTACTCTATATACAATGATATGGCTGTGTCACTGTAGATGCTGATTTTAAGTCCTTTTGGTGTAAGTCTAGGAGTGGGATAAATGAGTCATATGGTAGTTCCATTCCAAGTTTTCTAAGGAATTTACACATTGCTTTCCAAAGTGGTTAGACCAATTTGCAGTCCCAAGAGCAATGTATGAGTGTGACTTTTCCCCAACATCCTCACCAACATTTATTGTTACTTGCATACTGCAGTGACACAGCCGCATCAATGTATATAGCAATTCAATTCACAATAGCCAAACTATTGAACAAATCTAGATGCCCTTCAACAGATAAAGAGTATCATGCTAAGTGAAATAAGCCAGACCCCCTGTCCCTCAATAAAACAAAGATCTATGAAATGTGAATGGTAACCCATAACAAGGAAGGGTAGAAACAGAAAGTATAGAAGTTCATTGGATTAGAAAAAGGGGGATGAAGGAGGAATGGGAGTAGGAAAGTCAGTAGAATGAATCATACACTCATATGAACACATGACCAGTGTAACTCCACATCATGTTCGACTACAAGAATAGGATCAAAATTGTAATGGATTATAACCCATGTATATATAATATGTCAAAATATACCATTCTGTCATGTATATCTAAAAACAACAAATAAAAATAAATAAATAAAAAGAAATATAACCCTAAATAGCAATTTCTTCCTGAAGTGGTCTCTTCTAGGAAGTTCTATAAGTTTGGGTGCTGTGTTAGTCCGTTTTCCATCGTTGTGACAAAATACCTAAGAGAAACAAAAGGAGGAAAGATTTGTTTTGACTCATGGTTTCATAGCTTTCAGCCCATAATTGCTCTGCTCCATCTCTCTGGTCTTGTGGTAAGGCAGAATACCTGGCAGGGAGTATATGGTAGAGCAAAGCTACTCGCCTCATGGCAACTGGGAAGCAAAGTGGTTGCTTATGTACCAAATTCCCAATACCAAACCCAGCAAGCTATGAATCCATTGGTGAATTAATCCATTCAAGAAGTCACAGCATTTATGAGCCAATTACCTTTTAATGGCCCAAATTATGAACAATGCTATACTGAGATTTGGGGAGACATTTAAGACCCAACCATAACAGTATCTGAAAAACAGATCTCTAAAAGATATCTAAGAGGGATTTCTGAAATCAGGCTAAGCATCAGATTATGATGTCAGTGATTTAAGATACACCACTGGAAGCATGGAATTATTAGGATCCTAACCCTAAAAGGCTGGAGGAGGACACAGCTGTGTTTTGGGTGAATAAATATTCTGAGATTCTGGTTGGTGAGGATGGGCTCTCCTGTGATTAAATCAAGCCAGGAGGCCAGGTTCTGTGTTAAAATATGTGATCTTATTTACATCTTTGTAATCCTCCCTCCCTTCTCTCATTAAACTTGAATCCTCTCTTTTTTTTGCATTAGTGAAAATCTGAAAAATTGAGTGAGGCCTTATGAATTTTTTCTCATTCAGGTATATGTAACTCTATGATCCATTGATAAAGGGTAGATTGTCTTTTCTACATCCCTTTAGGCCTAGCATGTGCCATTGATAATCATTTTTATTGCTCAAAAAGCTGTAATTACAATTTTGGATTGTTCAAAAGTTGTATTTTCAGATGACCTACTTTACAAAATTTTGAATACTTGAAAATTATAAATTGTTATCTATCTCAATCTTCAAAATACTGCTATTTAGTCCTGAAATTTAGCATTTGCATCTGACTCTATTCACCTCTGTAGTTACTATTTTGCAACAGAAGGCTCTGCATTACAATATTGGTTCCCTGTTCTATACTACTGGACAAAGTCAATAGAAAATGCCTGGTAGACCTATAAAAGTTACACCTTGCTTCAACCATTTCTTACTTCCTTGCTTGTACCCTTCCTTACTCTTTAAAAATATACAAGTGTTGATCTGACTTATACTTTATACTTTATCTCACTTTATCCTCTATATCTTCTCCCCACCTGGCCACACACACACACACACACACACACACACACACACACACACCTTAGCTCATTGTCTTCTCTGTTGTATACTGGAAAATATAGCAGAAAATTATGTTTTGCCTCTCAAAATTTTTTTGCAGTTCTATGATTTGATCTCCCAAACACTTCAGATTGTCTTCTTGAATTGACATTTATAGTGTTTTAGGTGATAATATCAAATCTTTCCCTGAGGTGATACATTTAAACACAAATGTTTATTGATCCCAGAAAAATCTCTTAATTGTTTATTAAACATTTGATCCATACAAAATAATGACAAATTTAATAGTTCCTCAATTCTCTCTATATAGAGAATTCATTTAAAATAAGTAGCATATGCATGTGAGAACTTTGAATGTATACCAAGTTTGGTCACTATTAAGTTTCTAGCATCCAATACAAAGCCTGTATTTAGAAGGTTTTAAATACATATTTAAAATTAATTAATGCTCTCAATTCAAATTACAAAAGTAAAATAAACTTAAAGATGATTTATTTGTCAGTGTTATTAGAGGAACTCATAATCTTCTTTTGCACAATAAACTATCATTTTCTCAGGAAAAGAAAAAAGGAGAGGGGTAAATATGATTCAGTAGAATAATGAAATATGCTAAGTAATGCTAAAACCTCCTTTGATTATTTCAGTTATTTTTCCTTAGAGTTTTTGAGTATTACAAAAGATATTGTTATTAATTGTTCTAAAGCAAGGCTTAATTTTTCTTCCACATATGCATGATACTTTCATGAACACAAATGGGAACACTTCAAAAATAATTGTGTTAATCATTAACTTTTTTAGAGCATATTCATCTCTGCTAGCCTCTTTGTTTTAGGGGAGTGCTAGCAAGGAGGGATGAGCCTACATGATCCATCTCAACCTTACCTCTCCACATTACTTTGAAACAGTTTCTTTGGACAATTATTAGTGCTACACTATGTCCACCTGCTTGTGAGCTGGGGTATTTTACAGACCTGTCTACCTGATACTCTTGAGGAAAGGATGGGGCCAAGCACTCCTGACTCAGCCTGCCTTCTTCCATCAGGAGCCTCTGTGGTGGAATAACAAACACAGTGTGAGAAGTAATGTAGGGAAAACAGTTGGCAGGATTATGACACAATGAGCTGATGGGTCTAAGAACAGGCTGCATGTTGCCATGTAAATTTCACTCCAGCTCCCCTGAGAGTCTTTGAGCAGCTTCATTCTCTAACACTGTGGAATACGCTGAATCTGGGGTCAAGGTAGCACCTCTGCAGGTTAGAGAAAACAAGTTCTTTGGAAAGTAATCGGATTGACTGTGTTTTCAGTGCTTGAAAGTGGCCTGAGCATGCTTTCATGACAGAGTCTCATGGTAATGCTTCTGAGGAAAGGAAATTGTAAGGCTGCACCCACTGACAGTCAAGCAGAGAGACTCTGCAGGCAAACTTCTGGACTAACTCCAGTCATTACACATTTGGAAAGAGTTTCACACAAAGGTATTTTGTGCATGAATGGTCTAGAGGAATAGGTTTCTGGACCAACTGGTGTGTAGCTAATTTTAAAAAGTCAGTTTACCATAACAATTATTTTATGGGCTGTAGAGCAGATCTCATTAAAGAAGGAAGGGAATGGTAAATTAGAGGAGAAGCAAACACATTAATATGCCTAATGCTGCTTCTCTTAACATGACCATTACAAATAGGATTAAAAATACAACTTTATCTTATCCTTCTTTTCTCTTTATTTAAAAATAAAAATTAACATTTAATGGAGATTTTCAAACATGTTTCCTGTTTCTTCATCTTATTACTGACAAACATTTATGGAATGCCTACTAATTTGTTCAAAAACCTTTCCAAAGGCATCCTAATTATTTTACTGGCTTACTCAATTATCATAGCCTCTTTGGTTTTGTAGAAATATTTTGAAATTCTTATGTATCAGTATTTTATTTCTCTCGTGGCCACCCACTTTCAAATCTGTTTAGGAATTAAACTAGTTGCCTAAGGCTGTTCTTGATAGCTATTAGAGAAAATAAAATATGTATGCCCCATTGCATATTTTGCTTTAAAAAAAAACCTCAATATTTTCAGACTCATTTATTTATTTAAAAATATGGGCTTTCATGTAAAAATTGTTTTTGGAGTGAGGTGGTTAAAGCATTTATTTCTCTCTTTTGTTTGTTTCTCACTTCCCTTGCAAACTTTCTCCAAACATTAATGTATATTTTTTACTTTTACATATATTTTTAAGGTATATATATATACATATGTATCCTTTTTAAAGACATTTATGTATACAACACTTGCATGCCTAAAGTATTAGAAATAGTTCTAAAGTTGCTAATAAATCTTACCAATCCCTATTTTGTTCATTATTTGGTCTCACAAATATTAATTATCTACTATAACTTAGGCAGTGATACTATAACTTAGGCAGTGATCCATATGTGCAGGAGCCTGACTTCATATAATTTTTTAAGGCTGTATTTAATACAATACTACAAATGAAACAATTAAAAATCTGACTAATGCTTAACCAAAATATATGGGGCTGTAAACACACTGTGTGGGACCCCTCCCAAGGCCTTAGAAATGGCTTGTATGAGAAAGAGCCCTGAAGTGTTAAGAATTCACTATTTTGATTGCAAATCTACCACAGATTTTAAACAGTGTGACTAGTTCTAGAAATACAGAGAAGAAGATACAGTAGAAAAACATTCATGAAGCTTATGCTTTAATGGAAATGTCTATTTTTTATTTTTATTTAAAACATTAAGCTCAAACAAAAGAACATAAAAACTTATTTATATGTACCATGTAATATTTTGACACATGTATATATTCAAATCTGGGACAACATATATATCTTCTCAAATATTTGTCATTTTTTATGGTGAAAATATTCTAAATACTTCTTCTTCTTCTTCTTCTTCTTCTTCTTCTTCTTCTTCTTCTTCTTCTTCTTCTTCTCCTTCTCCTTCTCCTTCTCCTTCTCCTTCTCCTTCTCCTTCTCCTTCTCCTTCTCCTTCTCCTTCTCCTCCTTCTCCTTCTCCTTCTCCTTCTTCTTCTTTTTTTTTTTTTGTAAATACACAGTACCTTATCATAATCAGCACTCTATTTTGCAAGAGCACACTAGAACTTCCTTCTCTCTATAACTTTTGTGTCATTTGTCTGTCTCCCTATGGACTATAGCTCCTGGTAATCACCATTCTACTCTCAACTTTTAAAAGACACACTTTTATATCCCACACGAGTGAAATCATGTGGTATTTACCTTTCTGTTCCTGACTTATTTCACATAATGATCTCCAGTTCCATCCATGTTGTTGCAGATGACAGGGTCCTACCCTGTTTATCAGTGAATAGTTTTCCATGTGCTGCATTTTCTATATCCATTCTGCTAAGTTAATGTGCATTTTGGTTGTGTCTGTTGCTCGACTACTGTGAATAGTGTGACTATGAATGTGGGAGTGCAGATGTCTCTTCAGCATATAGATTCCATTTCCATTTGATGTATGTCCAGAAGGGTTGCTGATAGATCATATGGTGACTCTTTTTTTTTTTTCAGGAAACTTCATACTGTTTTCCACAATGTCTACTCTAATACATATCCAAGAGGAAAACATGTATAAATATGTCATATTCTGTCAATATTTCTAGCCCAAGTCTACTCTGGGTGATTATTCTAGATTTTCCCATCTGATTTCCTTTCCAGTTCTGTGTACTGTGGCATCTAATACCCAGCTCGCTCTGTTCAAATTTCTTACTTTTTCCATTACATTGCCTGTTACTCACTTTGGCCTCAGTTTGAAAGTAGCTGAATCCAATGTCATCTCTTATCTGTAGCACATTATCTCACTGCCTACTGCAGACTCTTAAAAAACAGAACTGTACTCACTCTTCCAACTCCACAGTTATTTTAAGTAAGTTTTTTTATAGAAATAGCTGTGGCAAGGAGACATATTTACAATCACAAACAGTCATTTTATGACTATTTGCTTTACTTTTCAGGAATTCTGAATACCATCTGATTTCTCAAAACAAAGCAAAACAAAACCTGAGAGTCTTCAAAAGTGTGTAACAAGAATGCTTTTGAGACTAATCTCTTGGATCCTCATATGGCTCCTCTCAGATTCTGGTTTTCTACTAGTATATCTACAATCATTGCCATTGTCAAAGTCCATAGTTTCTCCTTAAGGTGTCATCATAGTTGTGATATGTAATGAATACTACACTGACTATGCAATTCTCATGGTCAAAGAAACTAATCTGAAGCAAACAAAATAGACAGAGCACTGACATAACAGCTGGACTTTGGCAGAAGTACAGGCCCCAATGTCCTCATTCCATGAGTAGACAATGCCTCAGAACGACTGCAGGGCAGCAAACAGGGTGACAGATGTTGTCATCACCACTTGACAGTTTTGTTCACTTATTTTTTTTCCAACATGACATAAGCAATTTTGCAACCCATCTATATGTTGAAAGAAGTATTAGCTAAAGCTTATGTAACTATCCTTGATATTCCTAGCACTATTTTACAATATTTGCTTCACCATGTAGTGACATGGTTACCTCCTAATAATCACACAAATGCACACCAAAAAATTTTTTTTTAATTTAATTAAGTTTTTAAATTAATTCTATGAATCCCAAATCTCATTTTTTTTCATAAATTACATATTATAACTTTCCTTAAATGCTTCAGCCTGATACAATAAACACTAAAGTAAATATGTATATTTGTGGAGGTGGGGATGCTTAAAATTCAACCTTCTGGGGGCTGGGGATGTGGCTCAAGTGGTAGTGCGCTCGCCTGGCATGCGAGAGGCACTGGGTTCAATTCTCAGCACCACATAAAATAAATAACTAAATAAAATGAAGATATTGTGTAAAAAAAAAAATTCAACCTTCTGTTTTTTTTGTGTGTGCAATTTAAATCTTATTTTATGGTTATTATTTAGTTTATTCTTTATGTTTCTTCTTTTTTTCTTAAAAAATAATTTAAAAAGTTTGGGAGAGTAACTAAGAACAGAGTAGGGACGAAGAGCATGAGAAGAAGATTAACATTAAACAGGGATGAAGGGTGGGAGGGAAAGGGAGAGAGAAGGGAAATTGCATGTAAATGGAAGGAGACCCTCAGGGGTATACAAAATTACATACAAGAGGAAGTGAGGGGAAAGGAGGAAAAATATAAGGGGGAGAAATGAATTACAGTAGAGGGGGTAGAGAGAGAAGAGGGGAGGGGATGGGGGATAATAGAGGATAGGGAAGGCAGCAGAATACAACAGACACCAGAATGGCAATATGTAAATCAATGGTTGTGCAACTGATGTGATTCTGCAATCTGTATACGGGGTAAAAATGGGAGTTCATATCCCACTTGAATCAAAGTGTGAAATATGATATATCAAGAACTATGTAATGTTTTAAACAACCAACAATAAAAATTAATTTAAAAAAAAAGACTTGATATTAAGAAGGAAAATCTGCACAAGTTAATTTGTAAATTAATAAATCAATTTCTATAAAAAAATAAAATAAAATAAAATAAAATAAAAATAAAAAGTTTGAACTCTTTGTTCTTGGATTTTATCATTTCCCTTCAAATTTATCAAATTTGAATTGTGGAATTTTCCTTTCTATAAATCATTAAAGGACTTGGATGCTTTTTTAACAACCTACTTCTTTGTCCAAACTTATATTGTTATTATGGGTAATACTAATATCAATTAGCAACTGATTTCCATGAATGCAACTCAGAATTTATTACACAGATTTTTTTTGGGGGTGAACATTTGTGTGATTATTAGGAGGTAATACTCTGAAATTATTGGAGGATACTTATACCTATAATTTTGCCTTTCCTTGTCAACAATTTTTGAATAGAAAACATCTTGGGCAACTCTATCCCTTAGATTCCATCAAAATAAGAATTTCTCCTTTTTTGAGAGCATTTTGTCCTCTTCCTCCCCTCCCCAGTGAAAATTTGCTTACATTCCAAGACATTCCAAGGTGATGGTACACTTGGGAGCAAAGTTTGGGGAAGGGATGCTGGAGCTTCCTTTTAGAATTTGTTTGTCCTAAACACAGTGTTCTCAGTGATGTATTCAAGGTTTACCTGTCTGGTCAGCAACTCTGACCCCACTCATACCTTACTACCATGCATTCAGTGCATCATCCACTGCCTGATTTCTCATTCTTTTCTTTTATGTCTTGAACTCAGTTTTACCTTTTTTATTGCTTTTATTCTAAAATTATTTGAATATCTTATTCAACTATGGTATTCATCTTACAAATGTCCTCTGCAATTATACAAGCTGATATCTCCACTGTGGCACTTAGGGGGAAAGTAGGTAGCCAGGTGTGCTGGTACATACTTGTAACACTTGTACCTCCAGAGATTGAGACAGGAGGATCACATGTTCAAAGCCAGCCTCAGCAATTTAGTGAGGTCATAAACATAGTAGTGCGACTCTGTCTTAAGATTAAAACCAAAAAAGACTGGGTATGTAGCTCAATGGTAAAGTACTTCTAGGTTAAATCCCCAGTATTCAAAATAAATTAAATAAATAAATTTTAAAAATGGGGAGTGGGATTGACATCATTAAATATTAAAAGAGGATGATGACTTGGCTATGTTATTAATCCTACCAATATTTTTTTCTCTTCTTCTCCTTTCTTTCTTCCTCTCCCTTTCTCCCCATCCCTCTTTGCCTTTCTTTTTTTTTATTTTTTTCATCTTTCATACATTTGATTCAAGTGAGTTATGCATTTCCATTTTCACCCCAAATACAAATTGCAGAATCACATCAGTTACACATTCACAATGCTTACATAATGCCATATTAGTGACTGTTGTATTCTGCTGTCTTTCCTATCCCCTACTATCCCCCCTCCTCTCCCCTCCCATCTTCCCTCTCTACCTCATCTGTTGTTGTTCCGTTCTCTCCCTCCCCCCCCTTTCCCCTCACAACCTCATATATGTGATTTCGTATAACGATGAGGGTTTCCTTCCGTTTCCTTGCAATTTCCCTTCTCTCTCCCTTTCCCTCCCATCACTGGTCTTAGTTTAATGTTAATCTTTTCCTCATGCTCTTTCCCTCTGTTCAGTTCTTAGTTGCTCTCCTTAAATCAAAGAAGACATTTGGCATTTGTTTTTTAAGGATTGGCTAGCTTCACTTAGCATAATCTGCTCTAATGCCATCCATTTCCCTGCAAATTCCATGCTTTTGTCATTTTTTAGTGCTGCATAATACTCCATTGTGTATAGATGCCACATTTTTTTTATCCATTCATCTATTGAAGGGCATCTAGGTTGGTTCCACAGTCTAGCTATTGTGAATTGTGCTGCTATGATCATTGATGTGGCAGTATCCCTATAGTATGCTCTTTTAAGGTCCTCAGGGAATAGTCCGAGGAGGGCGATAGCTGGGTCAAATGGTGGTTCCATTCCCAGCTTTCCCAGGAATCTCCATACTGCTTTCCATATTGGCCGCACCAATTTGCAGTCCCACAAGCAATGTACAAGTGTACCCTTTTCCCCACATCCTCACCAGCACTTATTGTTGTTTGACTTCGTAATGGCTGCCAATCTTACTGGAGTGAGATGGTATCTTAGGGTGGTTTTGATTTGCATTTCTCTGACTGCTAGAGATGGTGAGCATTTTTTCATGTACTTATTGATTGATTGTATGTCCTCTTCTGAGAAGTGTCTGTTCAGGTCCTTGGCCCATTTGTTGATTGGGTTATTTGTTATCTTATTGTTTAATTTTTTGAGTTCTTTGTATATTCTGGAAATTAGGTCTCTATCTGAAGTGTGAGGAGTAAAGATTTGTTCCCAGGATGTAGGCTCCCTATTTACTTCTCTTATTGTTTCTCTTGCTGAGAAAAAACTTTTTAGTTTAAGTAAGTCCCATTTGTTTATTCTTGTTATTAACTCTTGGGCTATGGGCGTCCTATTAAGGAATTTGGAGCCTGACCCCACAATATGTAGATCGGAGCCAACTTTTTCTTCTATCAGGTGCAGGGTCTCTGATTTGATATCAAGCTCCTTGATCCATTTTGAGTTAACTTTTGTGCATGGCGAGAGAAAGGGATTTAGTTTCATTTTGTTGCATATGGATTTCCAATTTTCCCAGCACCATTTGTTGAAGATGCTATCCTTCCTCCATTGCATGTTTTTAGCCCCTTTATCAAATATAAGAAAGTTGTAAATTTGTGGATTGGTTTCTGTGTCCTCTATTCTGTACCATTGATCCACCTGCCTGTTTTGGTACCAGTACCATGCTGTTTTTGTTACTATTGCTTTGTAGTACAGTTTGAACTCTGGTATCGCTATACCTCCAGATTCACACTTCCTGCTTAGAATTGTTTTTGCTATTCTGGGTCTTTTGTTATTCCATATGAATTTTATGATTGCTTTATCTATTTCTACAAGAAATGCCGTTGGGATTTTGATTGGCATCGCATTAAACCTGTAGAGAACTTTGGGTAATATTGCCATTTTGATAATGTTAGTTCTGCCTATCCATGAACAGGGTACATTTTTCCATCTTCTAATATCTTCTTCTATCTCTCTCTTTAGGGTTCTATAGTTTTCATTGTATAAATATTTCACCTCTTTTGTTAGGTTGATTCCCAAGTATTTTATTTTTTTTTTTTTTGAGGATATTGTGAATGAAATGGTTTTCCTCATTTCCATTTCAGAAGTTTTGTTGCTGATATACAGGAATGTCTTTGATTTATGCGTGTTGATTTTATATCCTGCCACTTTGCTGAATTCATTTATTAACTCTAGCAGTTTCTTTGTAGACCCTTTTGGGTCTGTTAAGTATATTATCATGTCATCCGCAAATAGGGATAATTTAAGTTCTTCTTTTCCTATTTTTATGCCTTTAATTTCTTTTGTCTGTCTAATTGCTCTGGCCAGTATTTCAAGAACTAAATTGAATAGAAGTGGTGAGAAAGGGCATCCCTGTCTAGTTCCAGATTTTAGAGGGAATGCCTTCAGTTTTTCTCCATTTAGAATGATGTTAGCCTGAGGCTTAGCATATATAGCTTTTACAATGTTGAGGTGAGTTCCTGTTATCCCTAGTTTTTCTAGTGTTTTGAACATAAAGGGATGCTGTACTTTGTCAAATGCTTTTTCTGCATCTATCGTGATGATCATATGGTTCTTATCTTTAAGTCTATTGATGTGGTGAATAACATTTATTGATTTCCGTATATTGAACCAGCCTTGCATCCCAGGGATGAATCCTACTTGATCATGGTGCACAATTTTTTCTGATGTGCTTTTGCATTCTCTACCTGCCGAGAGCTATCTCTGTAGGGCGTCTCCTGGGGGTCTCTCAGACTTGTCAGTCCAGAGCCATTTCACTTCTCCAGCTCTTAACCCCCTTCCTCCTGCCAGCCTGCCAGCCACGTCCTGTTCCCCAGAAGTGACTCCCCCAGGTCTAGTTACACTAGCAGCCCCACCCCATGTCCCTTTTAAGCCCCAGTGCTGTGATAAACTGGCGGCTAAGACCTTGGGGTTCACCGCTGGTGATATGTGGGGCTAGGGGTCTGGGATCCCCTCTGCTTCCCTACGGACACGACCCCTGAGAAGTCAATGAAGTTTCCTGGCTGCTTGTATCAGTATGGGGAGTCACGCACCTGCTAAAGTGGATTCTGCTGGGAAGGAATTCCGCCGGCTGAACTATGATGACGTCACCTCTCTGCTATGGCGGGCCCCAGGCTCCTTGCCAGAGTGTCCGAGGGGAGGGGTGGCACTGGTCCGGCCCGGTTCGCCTCAGTTCCTGGCTTGTGGAGGCTTGGCTAAAGACTTCTTCCTGCCAAGCTGTGTCTCGGCATCTAGCAGGACCCAGTCACTTTGGCTGCGGGCGGGTGGAAGGATCTGCAGCTGTGCCCGCGGTGCGCGGACTGTGGCTGTTGGATTTGGAACTCTGCGTCTCTGGCAGCGTCCCGCTCGTCCGGGTCACACAGACGCTTCAAAAAAATCCTAGTAGCTCCCAGGCGGTCTCTCTTCAGTGGAATTTTGCTAGAAGAATCTCTGTTGGTAGAATCCAAGAGTTATCCTTGCGACTTTATGATCCCATCACTGGGAGTGCATTAAAAGCGCAGCCTCTCTGCCCGCTGCCATGTTGGATCCCTACCTCCTCTTTGCCTTTCTATCTCTAACTCATTTTCTTTCTTACTTCTCATGCAATTCACAAAATTTATCATTCCCCCCCATAACTTGTAAAATACAATCAAGTGTTTGTTTTTTGTTGTTGTTTTGTTTTGTTTTGTTTTTTGAGGATGATTAACTTCATGCCTGATCTGATTCCAGGATGAAAGGCAAATCATGTTCCACTAAATTAATGTATAGGTCCATGAATGAGTTAGTCTCTCATGTCTTGAAGTTTTGCGATTTCTTTTCTTTATCTGGAATGTACTTTCCCTCTCTTTCCACCAAGTTGAGTTCCATTAACGCTTCCAAACTTGGTTCTAGCATCTCTTGAATTTTAACTTCTTTGTCTTTTCAGAAAGTGTAAAACAATGTTGTAGAAAGATAATGGTTTTGAAGACAGCCCTCCCTGGATCAATTCATAACTTAACATGAATGTGCCACCTAATATTTTTGCATTCTCTACAAGAGACAAATCATACTTTTTAAAGTTTGTTGTGTTAAAGAAGTATATACAGAAGTTTATAACTTAGTGTTTTACAGATAATGGACATACTACACAGTGTCACTAGATTGTTAAAGCTTAGCTTTGTCTCAATCAGATCCCAAGAAATGAGACTATTGAACCCCCAGTTCCAGTGAGTCTATGCCTCATAAAAGTTCACAAAAGTACAGTCTAGAATTTGTGACTCTCTATACACAATACCCTTCAAAGTAAAAATGAAAGATATTTATTTTGCAACTCATTATTCATAAGATAGATGCCATATGACAAGTTCATTTTGGAATTTATTGCTTTAAAACTGTTTTTGCCCTTAAAAAATGGTATACTTTCCTCTACCACACAAAATAAATTATATTGCTCTGTATTGCCCAAAAGCTTGGAATTTACAACTAATTAATAATTGTAACTATATTCTTTTAACAGACATCTTTTGATTTCTTTTTGTATTGCTTTGATTTTTCTTTATCTACTTTAATAACTCTTTAATTCAACAATCTTTTTTAAAATGCAGATATTCAAAGGGAAATAACTAACTCTATTTTGAAAGCACAGTATAAACCTTCAAGCAATTTTTTGTTCAAAATGTTCAAAATCAGCTTGGATTAAAAACAAGTAGAATAAAAACACTGAACTTGATAATGACATTTCAAAAAATAAAGAATGGACTTGATGAAAGAATCTATTATTTTAAGTTCTGCTGGCAGTAAAAACTGTGTTCTGTTTTAAAATTTACTTTCAAGTAAATTTTATTTGAGCCTCAAAACACTCTGGCCAAAGAAGTAATAGTAAGGTCTTACCCAATGATCACTCTGCCATAGATTTCAGAAACTTAGAATTCTGAGTGCTTTATGATCTGATCATTGCCCATTTGAGGAAACATAAAGTACTTGTTAATTTCTTGGTCACTGGATTGACTTGACATTCATACCCAATTCATCTGCTTAAGAACTTTGGGGAAGCTTCTTGGCCTCTAGTGCCTCAGTTAATCCATCTGCAAAAATGGAGGGAATATAATACCTAAGGAATAATGTTGCCATAATCATTAAATAACTCAGTTTTAAAAACTCACAAAATGTCTGACATGTAATAACTATTCAATAATATTAGGTGATTTTATTACAGGTTATGAAATACTGTCCTCAATTGTCATTGTCTTCCAAGGACATTAAAAGGCAAAATATGTCACATATTTTAGAAAGATGTTGAAGGCAGACAGACTTGTGCGGTGTCACTGCCATTTTGCATAGAGACTATTACAAAATGTGCTTTGAAGAGGACAAGTAAGTTATAGATATATGTAATTTTTATGAAGTAATAATTGCAACCTCTGAGGTCTCTTAAAAAATCCCCAGGAGTTTACTTGTAAAGACTCTTTCTAAGAAATTTTCATATCTTTGAGATTTCAGAATAGCAAAGACAGTGCTATGAATATCAAGAATCTAATCTGTGTTATGCTGAAACTCTTTGAGTGTGAGCTGTCTTGAATGTGGAATAAGATTTGCATCTAGATTCCAGTTATAAGAAAGGATGAGTATGATTAATGTTAAAATATATGAGGTTAGTGAAGACTCTGATATAACAGAAGGAAAATAGGAGAGGAACAACATTATTTCAGAATACATATCAAATAAAAATACTGTTCATTGAAATGAGTCTCTGGAGTGGCCCAGTGACTGATTCCTTGGAATCCCAAATATGAGAGGTAATTAGGTTTGACCTTTGCATACAAAAGTCAAGGGAAAAGGTACTTTAAAATGGATTCATTATTTTGCCAAGAGGATATAACAGGATACAAGGATCATATTTTAAACAGAAGTCAAATAGAAATTGTTGGATTGAAAGTTTAGAGTACCACGGACTAACATCATGTGTATCATGTATAATTAACCCTGAAATTGAAATTTGTAATTTAAATTTTTTTATTTCAAATTTCAGCTTCATAATGAGTTACTTTAATGAAGGAATAATTATGCTGAAATAAAAATAAAAATAATTGGTTTGATTCTATAATCAGTCTTTCATTTTTAACATGAATACAACCAAACCCCCTTCTAGGAGGCTTGCTGGTAAAGAAGGAAGAGATCTGACCTGCAGTCTGAAAGCCTAACTTAAAATCCTGCTTCAAACCCTTCAAATAATGTATCCTTGAACAAAAGACCATGGTCTATCAGAGTTTTTGTATCCCAATTTGTATAATAGGGATTATGTTTCAAGCCCCAACAGGCTTACTGTAATTGAAGGTCATTGTACAGAAAAGGAGCCCAATAGACATTTTAGAGCTATGCATTACACAGGTGAGCCATTTTGGTGCAATGTAAAAAAAGAGAACTATAGGGTCCATTAAACCTTGTTTTATTCTGTACTCTTTTAGTGGCCTTTTAAAAATTAATAAACTACCCTAAACTTCAGTTTCTTCATCTGAACAAATGGAATTATTTAGAAAATGTGGAGTGGGTATTAAAGAAAGCAATATATGTAAGCTGCCTAACCAGCTTTTGACACAAAGTGGGCTCTCAATGAACAGCAGCCACTCTTGTTGTTAAATTACCTGGTAGAAACAAGCTTGATCATGTACAAAAGTTTAGAAGTGAGCTTAAAATACATATATTGAAGCAGCTAGCTTTATTTTTTAAAAATCATAGATACATATGAAATTTTATGAACTGGGGCAAAAAATTCAGTAATATTTAGTTTTTTTTTTCTTTCTGTTTTATAAAAAAACATTTTTTTCCTCTACAAGGAAGAGTAAGGATATACTTTTCACTATGTTCCTAGAATGGGATCTCCCTTACCCTGGAAACAGGGGAAGTACATGTTTGTAGTATTTTGAATGGTGATAATACTAATAATTATAGAAATAATAGAGCACTAATAAAAAGTGGTTCTGTTCTAAGAATTTTATATCATATTCTTCAATTTAATCCCAACAACATTATATCAGTAACTCTTTTTGTTCCCCATTTCAACGATGGGGACTGTAAAGGTGGAGACGTTAATAACTCATCTGAGGCTACACTTCAAGGCTATCATCTCACCTTGGTGTGAAAGGTGAGGGTTAGGAGAGCAGACTGACAGACTTCTAAGGAAAAGACTGAGAAAGAAAAGTAAAATAGTGATCTTATATCTACCGCTTTTTGCATTTTTCAAAAGAATATTCTGGAAGTGCTTTTGTGTGACTCATTATCACCATGGCCACATAATTATCTTGCATTCTCTTTTCTTCAAGTTTCAGTTGGAATTTGGTTTTACAAGATTCCACCAAAGCAGCTGTTGTCACGCAGTGAGGTCCTAAAATTGCCAAATGTGGTGACTGGTTCTCAGTGTGTGTCCCTGGTCTCAGCAGTATACTTGCTGTGGATGCCTTCCTCCTACCTGAAGACTTTTGCTCTTGGCATTTTTCCATACTGGCCACTTGGCCATCTCTTTTGCTTATCCTGTCTCCTCTTTTTGACCACTGTAATTTAAATGAGCCCCGAACTCACCTATCATCTACACGATACTCGAGCAAAATCAATCCTACTTAAGACATTAAATATTCCTTCTCTATAGTAATTCAGAAATATAAATCAAAACTGTCCATCTATACCTGTCATACCAAGTGATCTATGCTCTAGTTTCTCCACTTTTTCTCTTCTCCCTCTATCCCTATTCTATGTACAACAGACAGAATCATCTACTTACAGCAGCCATCAGATCACATGGCAATAACACAAAATTAAAACTCCTCACCTGGTCAGTAAACAAGCAAAGCATATATAGGCCTCGAATTGTTTGGGACAGTCTTCATGTCCTTGGTTTATCCTGAATAAACCAAGGTTATCATGTCCTTGGTTTATCCTCTACCTTTTACCCTCAATGTCTTTTTATATCATGCTGATAGTGTCCTTTCCATTTTTTTCCATTTTAGAATCTCTTAGAGGTCTGATAAAAACAAAGATGCATACTAAAGAGAAATGATAGAATTATCCTACTCTTTAATGCTCACTTTTATAGGTGGAGAGATAAATACTGGGTGATATGTTTATAACAGGGCTGTAATGAAGCCCTACCATAATAATCGAATTGGCAGTTTTGCTGAGGCTTGTATCTATTCATTAGAGATGAGGGCTTCTGAGTTGATTAAGAAGAGAGATATTTCAAAGAAATCTCTAAATGATCCTTATCAAGTTTAAAAAGGACATGAAAACTATAAAATGGGCATGGTAGGCAGAATAATAGCCCCACACAGATATTTTGGTCTTAATCCTCGTAATTTGGGAAGGCTTTGTAGATGTGATTAAGCTAAGAATTAGGGATGATGAAATTAGCCTGAATCATCCCAGTGGGCCTAATCTAACCACACAGGCCCTTAAAAAGTGGAAAAATGTCCTCAACCATTGTCAGTCAGATGGAGCTGTGAATATAGAAGAAAGAACAGAAAGAAACAATATTTCTGTTTTCAAAGATGTTGAAAGGGGGCCAGGCATAATAAATAGAAGTGCTCTCTGGAAGCTGTAAAAACAAAGGAACTCATTCCACTCTTCAGTCTCCAAAAAAGGAACCCAGTCCTAATGACACTGTGACTTTTGCCCGGTGAGATCCATGTCAGACTTCTGTAGAACTGTAAGATAATAAATTTACGTATTTGTTACAGAAAAATAAGAACCTCATACAGTGAAAGAAATGACAGAATTACAATTTAGCCTCTGCTTTGTCACTAGTAAGAATAATGAATTTAAGGTTTTTGAGTACAATCACCACTCCATTCACACTTTTACTCCTAGTCCCTATGCTATGATGCTGTATACCATCAGACCAACATATCTGAGGTTCAGATGTCTACTGCACTCCAGAGTGTGGTTCAGTTGATAGTCTATTACAATTAAAACGTTTCTGACCACTGGTTTAGGGATTTTAGAGACACTTGGAAGCCAAGGGCTTCCCCACAGTCCTGTCTGTCCATGTTCTCCAAATTGCTATTGCCGGACACTCAGAACCTAACCTCTGACCATTTAGGGATTGGGTCCATAAATCCCAACCTTCTACTCTTCTGGGATTGCAAGCATGAGAGTACAACCTCAGTTTTGAGTCTCCAAACCAAACTTCCCCTGCCCAATCAAATTTTCCAAGAACCTAGATCATTTACAATTCCTAGACACCTATGTACAACCATAAAATATTAAGTACATCTGCTTGTTTGGAGGATTACATTGAAGCATTTTAGAACACCTAATGGTAGAGACATAGAGAGGAGATGGTGCTGACAACAATGACATGAGAGGGGCTAGGATTTTAGCTCAATGGTAGAGTGCTTGCCTCACATGTGTGAGGCACTGGGTTCGATCCTCAGTACCACATAAAAATAAGTAAAATAAAATAAAGATATTGTGTCCATCTACAACTAAAAAATATTTTTAAAAATTACATGAGAAAACACCAAGAGAAGTTAAGCAACTAAATGAATCACATTTCTTCTGTTTTCTCTTGGACATTTAAAACTATCAATCTAAGCCAGAATACATATTATATCTGCATCTGCCACATTTTGAAGATTTGCTAATCTCTCTGTAGCTTCAGACCTCTTGAGTCAGAGAATTTAAGGATTTTTTTTTCTTGCCTGACTTATGGTTGATAACATTCACTAGAAATTATCTTTAAAATGTAAACATGTTCTTTAGTATCACAGATATTTTGCTTAATTACCTAAGAAAATGCTTAAATTTAATATATATATATATATTTAATTTCTTCATAAGTTAATTTGTAAAAGGTATTATAAAATATACCAAGATGATCAGATTTTTTTATAAGAAGTAGGGATTACTGCTGTCCCCCAAGTTTAGTCATATCACCAGAACTTTAAAAAACATGTTTTTTTCCATAATATCTATGTCAGTTCAATCTTTCCTATTTTTTTTCTTTGACAAATAAAATGTGTTTATATGTATGGTGTGTAACTTTTTTGAATTACCAGTTACTTAGCTTTATGAATGCTGTTTCTCTTGGTAAATGATGTGTTTCTTCCACCTTCCAACATTACCTTTTCTCTTTCTGCTCTAAAATTAAGCCCTTCTTAACAACTGAGATGTTTGAAGAGAATCATTTAACGAAATTCTTGAAAACACATTTTCTAATAGCTATTTGAGATATGATGTTATTGAAAGAAAACACACAACAAATATTTAGTGTTTAAATGGATAATTTGGGATAATTTTTTTTTCTAAACCGTTTAATGTGTGTGTGTATGTGTGTGTGTGTGTGTGTGTAGTAGGGTGAAGCATGGCTATTTTCTTCATTTAATTCTGTCACTGGTTTCTGTTGCTTCTATACCTGAATAGCATTGATTGAGTTAATGTGAAGGCCAAGAGGGCAGCATGAGGGAGCTTGTCACACAGTCAAAGCTCTGGCTCTACCAGGACCTACTGAATTAAAATTAGTATTTGAACAATATCATCAGTTAATGTATATGCTTGTTAAATGTTGAGAAATACTGCTTTAAAATATAATCCCCTCAAAACACTACCAATTGGGCTACTACTGAGAAACACTGAGACAATTACATATCTCTGTCCTGCTTTTTTTTTTTTTAATCACCAAAAAGCAGGTGAACACCTCCAGGGAACACCCATCCCCTGCCTGCTCTCATCCCTTCAGTGTTTGGCCATTCTCTTCCGGACTCCCCATTCCTGTTCCCTCTCTCTCAGTCTTTTCCACTGGGCTCTAGTCAGACTAGTTATTGTAATTTACTAATAAAATAACAACAAAGATGGTGATGATGGAATGCTTTTTACAGCATCTGTAACTTAAGAGTACCTCTGATCCTTGAAACAAAGATACCTCTTCCCTCCACCTAGTTCTTCTCTACTTGGTACACTTTGGATCTTGACAATTAGTTCAACTCCTTTTTGCTCTAAGATACAATTTTTAGAAAACTGTTCTTTCAAGCTCAGAAAAAAAGGCATTGGTCTTTTGAGACATGACATTAGGCTATTCAATCAGCCCTTCTCCTCATCATTACTGTTATCTTTTCCTTCTCTGTCACTGTTCCTTATTCTTCTAATCCTTTCAAATCCAACCTCTGTCTTCACTTGACAGTCAAACACTTGATTCAACAGCACCATTGTCCAAACTCAATTTCAATGACTTTTATCTTCACACTTTTTAATCTCTTTCACTATTCGAGACTTTGGCATTCTCCAAAATTATTATACCTTCACAAATGGTAGATTTTTGAAGAAATTACTTCATTGTGTTAAAAAAATCATACAAAATTTTCTCCTAATTCTGATCAGTTTCCAAAGCCCATCATGATTATAATTTTCATGCAAAAACTTTAACTCTTGTAATTCTGTCACTTACCTATGTACGTTTTTTACAAATCCCAATTCTGCTTGACACATATTTTGCTTTCTCAACAACTATATCCAAACAACTGGCTATTTTGGGAGAAAAATTTTGCCACATGGCCTGGTTTCTCTGTAAATCCATTACCTGGGACTTCAAAGAGTTAATCAATTGCTCTAACATTCTGCACGTTTTCCCACTCTCTAAAAAACTGTTCATAGTTTCTCCTTTTTGTTCAATATTCCTATCTTTTCCCCACCACACTCTCAGCTCACAACTTACCCATAAGAAGACAATAAACATCTCCAGAAAAGAACTAGATTATCTCCTTACCCACACTGCAAAAAGCAGTACTGAAGAGTTATTGGCCAGTGACTGTACCTGGCCCTTTATATACCATCTCATTTTATCCTTGAGAAAACCTATAAGATTGTTTCTACTATTATTATAGGTGAGGAAACTAAGGAATAGTGTGGGTAAATACCTAGATACATAGAGCCTAGAATCAAACCCAGGTGGTCTGATGCTAGAACTCAATGAAATTAGACTGCTTCCAAACTATATGCTGAAATGCATAGATTCTCTCTCTCTCTCTCTCCTCCCCTCCCTCTCTCCCTCCTTTCTTCCCTCTGTGTATGTGTGTGTGTGTGTGTGTGTGTGTGTGTGTGTTATACAATCAAATCAGTGACTGCTATGTGCTAGACTGTTTTGTGGTTTTGTAGATAATAATAATCATATCAGAATATATATCCCAGAAAATTGTAATTATTATCAACAAGTTTTTTTGCTGTTCGTGTTCAGTGTTCCAGTCTCTTCTCTGAATCTGAGCAACTCTTTCATGTTAAGTAATTCTGTTATTGTCACTGGGGTTTTATTGGTACAATTTATTAAAGGAAGAATACTAAAAAGAGCGCTAAGGATCCTAATAGCTTTAACATATTAAGATTTTTAATGACCACATGCACCAGTATATTTTTGGTCCTATGATGAATACAATATAATCAGGCAACATTTTATATTCTACCCATTTAAGTTTTGGATATATGTCTGTGCTTCTTTAATCTGAGCAGTCACATAAACACTGATTATTGTTTTTAAGAACCAAGTTTGGTGTAATGAAGTAGGTATTTGGAAGATGCTAGTTCTACTACCGGATTTAGATTATCAGGTTTGTTTTCCTGACCTAAACTATTTCAGGAAGAACAAAAAAATAGCTATAAACAAAGTAAGTTTTTGAGTCTTCTACCTGGAAAAAGTTTGCAGCTGGAAAAGGAGTCAGATCCTCAATGTCTATACATGCCTTGGCCCAATTAAAACTACCCTGAAATGAGATCAGGTAGGGACTGACAAGGCATGGAATAAAGTTGCTGACACAGGCAAAGAAGAACTGCAATTAGGGATTTCTGTTAGGAGGCTCTTCTGGGAGCACAGAATTTCTCACAACAGATTTAGTATATGCTGAAACAATATAATCAACACAATTTATTTCTCTGTTACCTCCTTATTTATTGAAGAATTTTGTTACTTTAACCTTCAGAATTAAATTCTACTGGAATGGTGGAAACTGCAAGTTGAGGACATGAACATGCCTCACTTCTAGATTATGTGACAAATTGCTAGTCATCAAGAAAACCAAAAAATATGTATAATATTCCATACAAAAGAAGTTTAATAATTGAGAAACCAACTCTCTTTTCCTATACTATTATTTCCCTCTGGGTGAATTCCTAAAATACAGAGAAACAGAAACACAAGAGATTATGGATATAATCCAGTGTGCAGGATCAGTGAGTGATGCTTGTCAGGAACTTTGAAAAGCTAAACATGTCTGAGAACCAAAGTTAGAATGTAAAGAGAAAACTCCTAGAAAAATGTATGTTAACTGCAGATTCTAGACAAAGTTGCTTTCTTTGTGTGGCTACTCTCAAGTGCCTGGTGGTAAACCTGAGATTGCTTTCATGAGCAGGACCTGCATTTATGAAGAGGAGCAGAGGAAAGCAAAAGGCAGTGGGGACACTCTAGAACTTTTTGTTTGTTTTACTGTATCTGATCTCAATGACACTAGAAGAAAATGACTTTCTGTTCCCTTTCACCTCCCAAATCCCTCATGATTACTCTTTTGCAAGTTGTAACTTAGAGTCTTATAGGGGATAGATTTCTGGGAAAATATTTCTCATCCTTTGCCCGATTAACATCACATAAGTCAACACTGTTTGCTATATGCAGTTTAGACATTTTTAAAGGTAACCATTTTCTAATTGAAATACTTAATACTTCAGATTCTTCTTCTCAACCTACCTATGCAGGACACAAAAAATAAAAAGTAGAGAAGAAAGAGACCAGTCATATTTCCATGCTGGCCTGGATATAAGACATAAATGTTGACTAATGTCTGTGCAGATTATACTTGCTTATTAGTTACAAAAGTTCCTCCCAGGTTAACACTATCTTCACTTTTAAATGGCAATGTATAAAATTCAGAGGTTTTTATGAAGAGAAAATAAAATTAAAAGGTTTCCAACTTGACAGTTTCATATTTAATTTGGAAGCATGTGTACTCAAGTTGACCTTATATTTGTTCTCATTTGGTGGCCTGATCTAAATCTTGTAAGTTCTCGGAATCTTGCGACTATTGCACCTATTTCTAGTATGGGAAATTAGATGAATCTTGATACCAAAATGTCATTTTCCTCATTTCTGTGATCAGGCCATTGCAGAGATCATAAACATATAAAGACCTCACAGCTTTAACTAATTGTGCAATCACAAAAAGTGATAAGAGAAGAGCATTCAGGATGTCAAAGGAGCAGAGTTTTTAAGGGATTCAAAGAAGGGAAAAATGGACAGTTCTTGAGCTACAGAATTTTCCACTGAATATCAAGTAGAGCTCATTTTAAATATTTTTGAGTGCTTGCCTGACAGAAGAAATAGTATAACTTTATGAAACCATCTAGAAGTTAAGAATTCTTAACAAACCAACAGAAAACAAACCAACAACAGAGACAATGAATATAGAGTAAATTCATTTCAAAGGCTCATGTAAATGCCCTAAGAAATGCTTATAATTTTGCAAATGTGATATTGCCAATTCATTTGAAAAAGACATAAAGCCATTTAATTTAAATATATGTGGAATGTCAATCCTCTAAAGCACTCTGAATTCCACTGGTCCACTTTGACCTACAGGGCATCTATTGGACCACTTCTAAGAACATTTGTTATATTGACTGGGACCATGAACAATCTTCTACCTCCTTGCCTCACAGGATGAGGCAGTACCTTATGTTCAATTTCTCTTCTACAGGATGTAGCATTCTCATGGTGTCTATTTCACTCTATCTTTAGAGAGAATGTAAATCTTCCTAAAGGAACCAGAATCGTCTTTAAATCCTTGCACTGAGCTACAGAATGATTCAAGCAGAGATAGTAACTCCCTTACGAGTGATCCTTAATTTTGACTTAGAGATTCTGGCTCTGTAGGAGACTTTCCTGTGCCTGTGTTCAGGCAGCCCCAAGCTTCCCTGATGAGACTGATAGAAAAGGCATTGACTCGCATCAATTGTGATGATAGGTTTTATGACTGGACTGAGATCAGAAATTCATTTTACAGACCACTGAACAATTGCTAAATGCCTGCTCACCTCAGTTTCCAATCATTCACTAATAATTTTAGTCCTGGGGTGGATTTTATGAATACTGGTCAAATGCCATAGGAGCGAAAATTTGAATTATTAGAAAAAGAAGGATGATTTTGCTTTAATATGTGACCTTGCTCTCCTCTATTTTTTTTTCATTTTGTTTGTTGTATAATTTCTTCTTAATACACAAAAACACAACTGATTTCAGTTTTCAGTGCTCTTACTACAATTGTAAATGAAAGAATTTATAGTGCATTGAACCAAAATTGAAATACAAACTAATTTACCATATATTTTATCTTCCCTACTCTGGTATTCCTATTTTTATATATTTAGACTGTTAAAAAGCAAACTGTACTGCCCAAATAGCATTTAATGGAGACTTCAAATGTAATGCATATTTTAAATAATTGGAGAGATACTTATCATCAAAATTATAACTGTTGCCTATGAATTTTTATCCTCCCTATGAGTAATAACATGGACACAAGTTAAATTTGAATTATAAAATGTGTTGACAGACCAGTGATGGTAAGCTTACTTACCTCAAACTTCAGTGGTTTAAAAACAAGAAAGTTTTTTCTTCCTCATGTTAACTGTTCAGAGCAGGAATTTCACCTCAGGTTCCTGCAGATGTTTAGGATTCCAAGCTGTGACATGCAATATTATTTTTTTCTAAATATGTTGACAGCTCTAATCAACTGGAAGGGGTAGGAGATAGAAAGGAATATGTTAGAAAGGTTTTTGAAATGTTTTAGAAAAATAAAGGAGTTAAGAGCAAGAAAATTCACAGGTGGGAAAGTATGTATGTATGGTTTCAGGGGATGGGAACCTGAAACCCAAATCCCTGAGAGGAAGGGAGATGCTGCCTAATGGATCTGAATTAGATCCCTTACAATAATGCTCCAGGATAGATCAGCTTCATTTATGATTGAAAACAGGGTTCAAAAAGTATCATGCATTCTCATTCTTCCTTGTTTCTAAACAAGCTTTCTTCTTGCTGTCTGAGAGATGTGCTCTAGTTGTAGTTGCTCAACAGTGCCAGGAATACATCCTCACAATCTCAAGAACATCAGCAGCAATAATAGTTCTCTTTCCATTGAGTATCTTTGGCTCTGACTGACCATGTCTAGGTCAAATGCCCATCTCCACAGTTAGTGAATATATTTTAATTACATCAGAAGCATCAGAAAGAGAATGATACAGGGAGGGAACCACAAAATTGGGATGATGTTATCTTATGGAAATATATACCATGTAAATCAATGAGGTTCTCCCACATAAGGAGAAAAACTTCTGTTATGAAGCAAATTATTGACTATATTATCTTATATCTATACTTTTATTTTTTTCAGTCAAATATATTGTTTTTTTAACTTTAAATTTATTAGTCATATTTATCATTCACATCCTTTGCGTGTCAAGATTGACATGAAATGTAGACTTTGATATGAAATTATCTAACTCTCAAAATGTGGCTTAGGCCATACCAAAACACTTCTATGAGTTTATGAGTTTATTTTGGCCCCGTAGGCTACAATTCTGGAACCCCTGTCCAAGTTCATCATGAAAATGAGTTGGGAATTTCCTCTTGAATAGGAGGTATTGAAAACTGGTAGTTTTGAAACAGAATGATTATTCACACTGGAGGAAAAAATAATGCCAGTTTCTCAAAGTGGCAAAATGACACCAGACTTGCCAACAGTTAATTAAAAGCTGAGGAGCTTCATGGGAGTAGTTGGGAGAAGCTACGATGATGTAGACCCCAAGTGTGAGGACAAGTGCATGGAGTACTGCATACATGGCATATGTTAAGGACATCTGAGTGGCAAACCACTCCTCCATGGTAGGTGTGTGAGTGGCAAACTGCTTACCCTGTAAGCACAGCCCTGGGTGTGAGGCCACGTGTTGCAGTTCCTGCACTTGCTCCATGGCCCCACTCCTCAATTGGTTGCTGCAGGGGCAGTTGGACAGCAATTGCATTGGTGGCTGCCTGTAATCTGCTGAGCTACTGCCTGAGGATATGTACATGGTAACTGCGCAAGAAAATCGGACCTGCTTCCTGCTTGGTCTCCGGAGGTCTTGATTAGCAACTCTGCAGCCACACTCTCCTCTACCCTGTTCCATGGACCTCCTTGTTGGACAAGAGAGAGCCCACACACCCAAGAATGGAAACCTTTGGATTTTGATTATGGTTCATGTGGCAGGGCTTTGAGCAGAGGCTGGATAGACTTCACCTTACTGAGGGAGAGTCATTTGCACTCACTTATTTTTTGGTCAAGCAGATTCTATTTCTCCTGAACTAGTATAGATACAGCTTTCTGGTAAGACTCAAGCAAAAGAGAGAGAACCATGAAAATGATTAAGTTTATGTTAAGTTTATGTCTAATGTCAATAGCAGTGACTAGATAACCTGAGCTAAGTTTTAAAAAATATACAAGACTTATATGAGATATACTAGATATGTCATGGAATATTCACACCTATTACCAAAGATTAGAAATTTGGGCATGGTACACTGATATATCTGAGCACTGTCATGGCACACTGATATTACTGAGTCAAGGCTCATGTTAACACCACAGGTGTTAACACACACACAGGCATGTAAAATTGAAAAAGACAGGCAAATTAAAGTATGAAATGAAGTGCAAACCAAAGTGGTGATGGTAAAACTTTTGAGTAATCCAAAATAAACTGAATAAATGATGATTGAAGACTGAAAAGCCACAGCAATATTAATAATGGAAAAACTTAAAATAAGTTGATTCTGCATTATATTTCCTTAAAATGGATTATTTAATGTAGATAGCCTATGAGATGACTGACATCTCCAAGAAACACACCGTTCTATTCCACTAATGAGTATCTTGATTCTGTTTTGTATTGAAAGAAAGGCATGCTATTTCATCTCTCTGGAATTACCTAGGGCAAAGGTACTATAAAAACACTCAAATCACCATTTCTAGGTAGTTAAAGACACCTCTGCCTAGTATAGGCCTGAATCGCTGACCTTATCCACCTTCAATATTAGAAGAAAATGAAGATAATTATGTTCATTTTATCACCTGTCTTAAACTCTCACTAACCTTCTCTGTGATATGGCATGCTCACAGGAGAAAAGTATTGAGGTGGGCATGGGTGAGGAGAACATGATGCCTCAATAATCTAGTTTTAACCAATTCACAAAGAATATTTATATAATTTCATTAATTTTTCTCTTTTACATTTCTTTCTCTTTATTCTTTTCTCATTCAGAAACAAAGAAATTTCCATAAAAGCTACTGATTTCTAGTTCTAGATTAAAAAGTAAAAAAGAAACACAGTATTGATCATGTAATTGAAATGACATTTTTGTAATTTGATATATTAAAAAGAATTGCAAAACAAAACACATTCTAGAACAAAATACAAATACTGGAAAATATTTTAAAAGTTGTGTCTTTGAATGTTTCTTCCTCAAAGTGTATAGTATTTAAATAAAATAGGATAAAATGTATAGTATCTAAATAAAATAATATTATGTAGGAATTAAATTATGTTTTAAGAATCATACTAGATTGTTTTAATATAAAACCATAAATTAAATAATAAATTAATGATTAAATCATTTTTAGTTCAAATAAATTTAGTCCTATGTTTTTTCAATAAAAGCAATAAAAGTTATAAATCAATACTTAGAATATGTAATTTGCTCAGGAAGAAGCACATATCCCTTACATAAAGGTATAATACTCAACCATGGAATAGAGTTTTCTCTCAGAGCTTCTAGAAGGAACCAACCTTGCCAACACCTTGGTTTTGAACACCTGGCATTCAGAAATATAAGGGAATAAATTCCGATTTTCTTTTTTAAAAAAAGAAAGAAGTTTTTATTTCTATTTTTAAAAGTTAAAATCAGAAAATGACACCTTGAGCCTTCAAATGCATTATCATTTTATTAATTAGAAAATGAAGTTTGTCTTTCATTTATCTTTGTTCTGACAGTGATCACAGTTGTCAACCTCTGCTAGCTAGCTGCAGCCCTACTACTGTGTTATACTCCCACTTCCCCTCCTGGCAAACAGCCATTGTTCCATAGCAGGGATCTGCAGCACTAGGGAAGAACTTATGTCAGGGCTTATATGAGGCATATTTAGAAAAAAGACTTATGCATACTTCAGTTCTAAATTTTGACTGAATAAGGGATCATATGTGAGTCACAGTTCAGGCTGATTAGAAAATCAAATGTAGGATCAAATATTATTTTTATTACTAGAGTACACAATTAAATATTGGTTTATATATAAATAAATTTTCATTATTTCTTTACTTAAATTTTACTTTTCTTTTTTTGTTGTTCAGTCAAAATAGTAGGTTTCCAAACTAATAAAAACTTCAAATGTCATAGGTGGTAACTTAGTTGACTACTTAGCCTTTTAACAAATCTAGCCTAAAATGAGAACTATTTCAAAGAAGGAAATCAGCCTTGATGTTAAATTGCTGCCTGGCTTAGTGCTCTGTGAAGAAGAACGTGGCTCTGAGCAGCCAAGGACCATTATGTCTTAAATACACACGGAGGTCATCTAAACTTGGCTTAATCTTTTCTTCATTTTCCACAGTCTGTTTAACAATCACTACCATTGACATTCATACTTCCTCCTTTGTAGGGTTTGGTTTGACCTCCCCCAAAAGCTAGAGCAGACTTGCTATCATGTAATAAGTGACTTCCCTAGTCTGGCTCTTTAGAGATTAATCATTTTTGGCACATATTAGTGAGTGATTAGTTACATAAAGAAAAGAAAAAAAGCAATAATACTTTGGCTGACAGAACTATCTAAGATTGCTAAGGTATCACATTAATGAGCTGAAAAAAATATTTCACCAACTTTCAAAAATATATCTAGTCTCAAAATTTTCGGCGGACACAACATCTTTGTTTGTATGTGGTGCTGAGGATCGAACCCGGGCCACACGCATGCCAGGCTAGCGCGCTACCGCTTGAGCCACATCCCCAGGCCAAGTCTCAAAATTTTGTAAAATTTCTGTATATAGATTCAAGATTTTCTAATCTTGATGAAAGTCTAACTAGCTTATTTAAAATAGATAACAAAGTGTCAGGTAAACACAAATCTTGATTTACCAAGGAAAGAATTTGTTACAAGGATGATTTTAAGAGGATAGGAAAAGGATTTACAATAGAGATGGAGGACAATTGAAAAATATGGAGAACTCTTTGGTGATAAGATTTGAAAGTGTCTAAGGTTTATAAGGTTTATAATTCAGCTACACAACTCCTTGTTATTTATCCAAAATAACCGAAGTCAGCATACCATAGAAATACACATATGTATACACAATGGAGTTTTCTTCAGCCACAAGGAAAAAAAATGTACCATTTGCAGGAAAATAGATGGATCTAGAAAACATCAAGTTTACTGAAATACCCCAAACTCACAAAGTTAAGGGTTATATGCTTTCTCTCATGTGTGGAAGCTAGAGAGAAAAAAAAAAAAAATGAAACAAACAAACAAAACAAAACAACAACAAAGGTTGGGAGGGATCTCATGGAAATAGAAGGGAAATCAGTAGGGTAAAGGAAGAGGACCAGGACCAAAAGAGTGTATATATATATATATATATATATATATATATATATATATATATGTATATTCCATGACCCTGAGAAAGTTTTAACACTTGAGGTTATCTGCTGTTTATAAATACATAATTAAGTACCACAACTTCTATGATTTATGACAAACACCTTGTACTACAATGACTTTTAAAGTAAATTAGACAGTACTAGCACAGACACATGTTTTTCAGTTATTTCAATTCAAAGACATGTGTGAGAAGGAGGCTGAGAATGTTCAGAAGGACCAACTGGAAGCAGATGGCTATAGGTTTCCTGGACCTCCTGGAGGAAGATATTGAAGAACTAATTAAGAGCCAAAGAAAACACCACCTAATATAAAGTTTGTTGTAGATGGGAGACAAATGTGGAACAACAAACAGAAAAAGAGTGAAAACTTAGAAGTGTCATTGAAGAATTCTAGCAATAGTAAACTTGTATAATTTAATTTTTAAATGTGGTCTTTCTAGGGGTGCTACATAATATGTATTAGCAAATACATTGCACATTTAAACATTTAGATCTATTTAGAGTTATATGGACATAAACAAATTGATTGTACCTGATGGATGAGAAAGAGACTTATAAGAGTAATTTTGAAAATTACTTGTGAAAATTTTGAAACATTTGCTACATTTACCACCATCTTTTTAGACTCTCATCTCTCTAGGCAATGCATATCTCTTCTGTGTCATAGACAGATGAGTCCAATTATAGACTGTTTCACAACCAAGAATGGTTGTGAACGTATATGTACCCTGCTAAACCCTTTAAGTGTATTTAAATTTCACAACCTTTGAAGTAAATAGTTTATCATCCCTATTTTCCCTCCATGATCATAAGACAGGGAAGTGGTAGAGAAGAGTTCGGATTCTAAGTCCATGCTTATCATTCCTCCACTCTACTTTCCTTATTTAAGTCCATGAATGCACTTACATAATAATTTCTCCACCTTTCAGAAAATTTTTAAAAAATGTTTACAGAATAATGCCAGCTATGGGTGATATAGACATAAAGAATTAACATGAATCATTTGCCTTCAAATAAAATCCTCTCTAGAAAAGGAAAATGTTTATTCATCATTTCATTGCTGTGACCAAAAGACATGACAAGAACAATTTTAAAGAAGGAAAAGTTTATCTGGATACTGACTGTTTCAAAGGTCTCAGTCCACAGACAGACAACTCCATAGCTCTGGGCTTCAGATGAGGCATAACATCTTGGCGAAGAGCACAGTGGAGGAAAGTAGCTCAGAACATTACAAGTAAGCAAAGACAGACTTACCTCACCGGATACAAATTATATACCCCAAAGGCACATCCCCAATGACCAGCTTCCTCCAGTCACACCCTACCTGCCTTCAGGTACTACTCAGTTAGTCCCTATTAGGGGACTAATGCACTAATTGGGTTAAGGTTCTTATAACACAATCATTTCAACTCTGAATGTTCTTTCATTGTCTCACACATGAGCTTTTGGGGGATACCTAATATCTAAACCATAATAGGAAAGAAGGCAATAGAAAGTAATTTCTCAGGAAATATGATGGAGATCAAATTTTACATAGTACAGCAGAAACCATAGAAAATAAATATAACTACTAGTTAGAAAAATCACATATCCCTGAGCATGTGTTCAAACAGTTAAAATGATAGAGAAAGAAGTAAATTAGGTAAACTGCATGAATTCTGGAGTTAGAAAACCCATCTTCCAGTTAGAAGGCACCATGTAACATCTCTTGAATTTCTTTGTCTTCCTCAATCCATGAAATGGGTATAAAATAAAGGATATCTGGACCCAAGGCATTGTTCAAACAGTAGGTGTTGGCCCATTATCCTGGTTGCTTGTGAACTGTTTTCTCTGATATTGTGGGTAGTCATTCTGATTGGTCCATGTATATACTGTATCAGTAAGTATTCTGAATGCCAACTCTCCTCGTGTTGTAGGCTTATATTGTGAATATAAAATCAGGTAGTTTATGTTAAAATTTTTTATAAAACATATGATTGAAAATGATAATATTTGTCTAGGAAATATTTTGTAAATTCATCATTGAAACCAGCTCACAATTATATTTTATCATATCAAAACTTTTTCATATTTATCTTTGATTTTTAATACTACTATTCAATATATATGAATGTTGAATAAATAAATGTATACAGGCAAATCTTAAAATACTTTAAAGTGAAAATTTTCTTTTTTCTAAGATATCTTCAAGTTACATAATTTTCCCTTCAGTCAATTGAATTGACCTAAAACTTCTCTTTCTTTTCTCTCTCTCTCTCTCTCTCTCTCTCTCTCTCTCTTTAGTTGTAGATGGACAAAATACTCTCTCTCTCTCTCTCTCTCTCTCTCTCTCTCTGTCTCTCTCGCTCTCTCTTAGTTACAGATGGACAAAATACTTTTATTTATTTTATTTATTTGTATGTGTTGCTGAGGACTGAAACCACAGCCTCATATATGCTAGGCAAGCTCTAGCACTAAGCCACAACTTCAGCCATTTTTTTTTTACTCTTTTAAAATACACACCATAAATTGTCCTTAGACAGCATTTGTATTCCTGTTTGAGTTGATAAAAACCTTTGTAGTTCACTGCCATCTTCATTATGCATGAAATGTGACTATATGGAACATACCGTGACTGTAGGAGCAATAATGTATTACCTTGAGGCTCACATAGATCAAACTCTGATGGCTAGATTGAGAGATAGGATAAAATGCAGGTTGAGCAAAAAAATTTTTCAGTTGAGATTTTTTGACTTGACAGAATAAGGGTTTTATGTCTATTTGGTCTATTTTATAGTGAGTATCTTGTATAAGTGAAGAAGGCTGATGACCAACCCATAATACTACAGGATCTAATAACATGTTAATCTCTTTCCATTTGCCATGAAAAAAATATATTAATTTAAAATTATATGTTTATAATTTGTTACTTCAACACATTTTTTATCACTACCATTTTTTCCCACAGTGTTTTGTTGCTAACTTACTTCTAATATACATTCTTTATTCAATGATTCACATTCCAGTCCTGCTAATATCCTACCATATGTAAATTTTGAAGAGGGAATCTCCCTGGAAAGTTGAAAAATTTATGCACTAACAATTAGAATTATACTTGTATAAATTTACTTTTTATTCCTGACTGCAGCTAAATTCTTACCAATATCATTATCCCTTTTAATATTTTTAATATAAAGCCTAAATTTTAGCTAGGCACACAGCTACCTAATAAATTATTGTATTTTCTATTTGAAGCTCTCTGTGAGTGGAGATGATACAAACAACTTCAAAGTTGTTCCTTTGAAAGGGAATTTTCCCCTTTCCTCATTCTGCAGAGATACATACATGATATCATGAGCTAGAGAAACCTCCTGAAATCCAGAAGTTAGAAGCTGCATATTGGGAATGGTAAAGCTGCCCTACTAGCCACATCCTACCCAAATATACCAAAAAGAGACATAGGTGACATTTTAAAACTTCTACAAATATTGGTCTCACTGTTATACCAGCTTAGATTATACCCTAACATTATACTAGTATTTGTTAAATCAGCTTTTATTTTGTATCTGCATCCATTTCTTCATGGTTAGGTCCTCTTTGGAAAGGGATGTTCCCCCTTTGTCAGGCTGGGGGATCCTGTTATTCCCCTCTCCTTTCATCATGACTTCTTTCATCTACTCTGGGCTTTTTTCTATGTTTCATGAGAAACAGTCTAGTTAAGTCAACTTATTGGGTGATTTATAGACATTTTGCATCAGAACTTCCTAATTTGTGTTTGTAGTGTATCTGGTATTTATATCTTCATCCTCAACCCTCAACACATTGCTTGGCCCACACTGTGATTCAAGAAGTGTATGTTGGATGAATGAACACAGAAAAGCTCCATAAGGGGAATGAGACTTAGAGAAGAACATCTCAGCATGGTGGGATGGGAGGGAGAAGCTGCCTCATGTTAGACTTCCCTAAGGACGGAAGAATAAGAGAGAACACCAGAAACTGAAGGCTTGATTGTTATGCATGTGTGCCTCAGGTTTTTTTTCCCTTAATTTTAATTTTTTAGCACCAGCTGGCAGAGCCCATTCCTCCCCTGCCAGCTGCCTGCCTGAGATGCTGGCCAGCTGCCAACAGCTGTGCCTGTGGAGAAAGGGTTCCCCCAGTACCCGCAGCAGGCCACTAAATATTATTCCTTTCAGTTTTCTGGATGACGTCTATTTTTTAACATCTAAACATTTAGTTATCATTTGAACTGTCAACTTTCTTCAAGAATTAAAATAGATACAGTTCTACAAAGAAGTGTTTGTTTCATATCATCTATATTCTCATGGCCTTGTTTATGTATTCTAGTCACACCTTAGCATTTTATTTGGAATTTGCAAGTATACAAAGTTGTCCCAAGACCTAAATATTATAACAATCATAGATATATCTTAGTTGAGTTCTTATTTCTCATTGCTTTTTCTGGTAAGTGGGAAAGTTTAAGATATTCTCCCTCTCTCTTTCTCGGCCACAAGTTTGTATTCATGCTCCTATCACTATTGACTGTAAGTTGTCACCTAATGGAATCAGTTCACTGACCTGTACAAAATAAATTAACAATCTCTATCTAGTTTCTACTGGATATGTGTCTAAATCACAGTTGGGCATCTTGTTAGCTGCCTCAGTTAAGAGTTCAGTGGAAGAATGAACCATCCAGGACTTTCATCCCTAGAGGCGATCCTTTAGTGCACTAGAAGCTCATTAACACACTCTGTGCACTGAGATTGCCTACAGTATACTTGTTCTAACAGGTTTTCTTGCTTTGAGATGCAGTAAATGTCTATTGCAAATCCTATTGACATTTAATTTCTAAATTATCTTCTGTATTTGTTTGCAATTTAATCATGATGTATGCATAATTCCAATCTGTTGAAATATTGATTCTGATTTATGATTTAGTAAATTAAGGAATGGTTGGGTTGCATATTAAACTTCAGAAGTGACTCACAACATATTATATTCATATTGCCCTTTAGAGTTTCACAAAGTCCCTCTATGAATACTGTCTGTGAGCATATTTGGGAAAGGAATCATGTTTAATTCATCTTTATATCCATAGCATATAACCCAATGCTAGCACGTGGTAGCTACATAATACAGGGTTTTTAATGAATTCATTTGAGTCTCTCAACAAGTCAAAGAAAATGATGGATGGATAGGATTGTCTTAAAACGTGCCTACAGATTCTTTGACACTCTTTTTATTATTGCTGCAACAAATTATCATCAAGTTAACAACTTAAAGCAACAAAAATGTACTGTCTTACAGTTCTGGAATTCAGCAGTCCAAAATAGATCCAAAATCAAGTAAAACTCCTGTCTTCTTGTGGTTGTGGGTGAGGGTCTTTTTACTCCCCCTACAGCTCCTAGGAGCTGTCTTGCCTTGACATTCTGACCTCTGCTTTTGTCAACATGCTGCCTTCACTGTCACTTGACTTTCCTGATCCCTTTTTGAAAATAGATCTTTGCTGTTAAATTGAATCCATCTGAATTATCCCAAATGATCTTTCTATCTCAAAATCCTTAATTTAATCATTTCAGCAAAATCTCCTCTGCCATGTAAGGTAACATTCATAAGTCTCTGTGATTAGGCAGTTGGATTTGTGGAGTGGGGCATTATTTAGTTTACTATGCTCCTCAAAAGGTTGCTTTGAAGTCCCCTCAAATATGCATTGGCCTTAGTGACTTGTCTAAATTAAATAATGCAATTGGGTAATGCTACATGATTTTTCATGCTAACTTATATGAGCCAACAGTTTTCAACTAGATTTATCTCTCTTAAGTTTTCACACTATGAGCTACACTACAAGAAGACTAGTTGCATTGAAGTCACTATACTAGAGGGGTTGCTAGGAGGATGCACATACACACAGCACATACAGAGAAATGTTCAAACAGGAGCAACAGTTTTAGCTCTCAGATGTAGGTGTGGACATGTGAGTGACTGAGAGAGGAAGACTTTGAGATGACATTCAGTCCCAGTTACATTACTACAAAATTATAAGATATTAGTTGATGGTTAAGTTATAATGTCTTTCTTATCCTTCTCAGCTTCCTCTCCCAATAGTTGAAACACATGAACTCAGAAATGTTCAAGGATATTTTATGACGATGTCTTAATACCTAGGCTCCTACTTTAACTGCTCAATTCAGAAATGGTTTTTTTGGGAAAAAAATTTCTCCTAAATACATAGCATCATTGACTGTTAGGAACTTTCTCAATTGAACATTTATTGAACACTAATAAGAGATTCTAAAAAGTATTGCTAATATCCCAGTTTTCCTAAGCCTATAGAGAGAATATTCCTTAGAGATCATCATTTTGTTATAAATAATTTGTATTATCTCATTTTCTCTCTTCTTACCATCAGCACATCTTTAAACATCCATATTTTGGTCAGGTTTTTTTTTTTTTTTCTGCTATGACTAAACACTTGACTAGAACAATTTTAGAGGAGGAAAAGTTGACTTGGGTCTCGCAGCTTCAGAGATCTCCATTAACAGACAGCTGGGTCCATTCCTTGGGGTACGAGGTGAGACAGAACATCATTTAACAAGACTGTGGGGAAGAAAGGTGGCTCAGAACATGGCCAGGAAGAAGAGACTCCACTCACCAGATACAAAATATATAACTCAAAGGCATACCCCCAATTCCCCACCTCCGCCAGCCGCACTTTACCACTTTAGTTACTAATCAGTTAATCTCATCAAGGATTAATTCACTGATTGAGTTAAGGTTCTCATAACCCAATCATTTCTCCTCTAAAACTTCTTGCATTGTCTCACAGATGAGCCTTTTGGGGACACTTCACATCTGAGCCATAATAATCTATTACTTCATCCATTTGCATTCTTACCTTCTTCTACAACCACATTAGTAACCATAAAGGATTTATGGACTCCTGTGGTATCTCTGCCCTCAATACTTACCAGCAAACTTCTTACAAATCCCCAGTTTGTTCTGCCTCTCATTACATGTAATATTTTCCTCAATAATTTTGTATTTTCTTAAAGTCTTCAAATGCTTCAATACTTTTCTTTTTCTCTGGCAAACAGCATTGACTCCTAAAACACATCAAAATAAAGTTAGTTCCTAAACTCTTACATTTCTCATTCTTAAGAACATCAAGTCAGCCAGCTACTTTCACTGGGCATATTCAGTGTATAATCCTAGCTTGTGCCTTCTAGCTTATTGTAAGTTTCAACTATTGTTAAAAGAAGTTCAATGTGCTTCTTGTTACTTAACCCATTATTAGAACTCCCTCAGAAAGGATCACAGGTATAGAATAAATAAATATATATATATATATATATATATATATATACATATATATATATATATATATATATGCCTGTCCAAGGTTCCTTCATTCTGTTTTCCCTTTCCTTTTCTTCTCTGTTTACAATCTCAATACTTCCGAACTCAGAGGCACATACTCCTAACACAGTTCCATCTCTATATTTTTTTGAAGCTGTAGACTGACCTGGTTCAAAGCAACAGTTTGTTGCTACCTTACAGAGAAATCTCACTGATAGGATTTGATGTATTTCTTTACGAGTACTTCTTCCTATGTTCTGGGTCTGAGGAATCATTTCCTCTGTGACTACCTGTGTCAGTGAGAATTTTTAAACCATCAGCTCATTCTGCATTTTTTTTCATTCACTTTCTAATCTGAACTACACTTTACTATAAAAAAAAATCCAATTTGGTAGGGAAAGAAGATCCTCCTAAGAATTTAAACTGTATAAGATTAAGAACAAGCAAAATGTTTTCTTGGTTCTTGGTTTTATTATGAGTGGCAACCTACAGTCAATGACATTTTTGGATTAGAATAAATAGAGTAATCAGTTTCTGCTCTTATGCCAGTCCTCCAAAGTCAAGGATGATAAAGATGGAGAGTAGAATAACTCCTCAAAATGATGCAAGGTCTCACCGCTATATTGTAGTTATTAAAAAGAAAAAGATTTTAGAACTTAAAATGATAAAATCAAAACACAAAATGGATGGTAGTATCTAAGTGAGGGAGACTTGATCCAGTATTTAATGACAGGGTGAAGCATAAGAAGAAATAAAGCCATGAAGAGGGTCCCTGGAATATACATGACAGAGAAAATTTTGAACAGTGATACTGAAAATTGAATTGGATTTATTTTAGATTGTGTTATGATTGTTCCCATTTATTAAACACAGTAATTAGAAGTTTATTCACCACCAATTTTTGTTGATGGGGCTTTGAGCAAAAACAACAACAACAACAACAACAACATGACATCCATAAGTGACCAAATGACAAAAGAAGGATAGCCACAACTGAAAGTGGAATACATATCAATATTGCATTTGGAATCAAAATTTCAAGGAAAACATAAAAGTGAAAATAACCATGTGAAAGCCAAAGCAAATTTTAGATGGGTACACACACACACACACACACACACACGCACACGCACATATACACACACACACATATGTTAATTCAAGAAGATTGGAAAAATTTTGTTGTTATTCTAATTTTTATCCCAGCCTATATGTTCCTTATAAGCCTGTACATTAAGTAAAAAATAAACTTCCCAAACTGAACCCATAATAACTCATTTTTTTTCAAAATGTCTTCTTAATAAATAACATCTGTACATGTCTGAAAATCATCCCTCATATTTTCTTCTTGTCTCCTATATTAGGTGATCTGGCCACACAGGTACTTTGCATTAATAGTTTTCAAATCTCCCTTCAACTCATAACCCCTCCCCAACCTCTCACTCATAACTTTACATTTCAGTACTGTGGACTGAATGCTTTAGTCACACCCTTCATATTCAAATGTTCAGCCCTTTAATTGTCAATGTGATACACATTTGAATCAGGGATTTTGGGAGGTAATACAACTTGGCTGAAATCATGAGGTAAAGTTCCCATGATGGTATTAATTCACTTAGAAAAAGAAGACAAGAGATGTCTTTTCCTGTGTGCATAGACAAAAGAAAATTTATGTGAGGACATCCAAGAATCTGGCCTCACCAAGTATCTCACCACGCTAGCAAACAGTTCTGAAACTAACCACCTGCCTTCTGAACTATAAAAAGTGTTTCTTAAGCCACCTAGTCTTCCTATGGAGGCCTAGATTTAGACATTTGAATTGACATCTCATCATCTGAGTGTCAGCCCCTAGAATACTTACCACCTCTTATTTTGTTCCTCTCTGAATCATTCCCCATTTTGTTTTTAGGGTAATCTCTTGACAGAACAAATTGGATAGTTTCTTAGGTAATGATTGAATTCATTACAAACTTGCACATGCCAACCTCAGTCTACTGATCTTTACCAATAGCAATTAATTTAATTTGCTCATTACAACAACTATGAAATAGATATTACTGTTACATTTCATTGGAGACCATGCTTAAGGAAAAGGAAAAAAAAAACACATTTCCAATTAGTATTGAAATTCAAAATATCTTGAACACAGGCTATCCAACAGTACCTTTTTCTTGATTTCATATAATTTACAAATAAATCCCCTTACAATTTCTTCTGTTGATAACTTGACTTGTTCCTGTTGCCATGCTATTCACTAATTTCAAGTTATAACAGTTTCTGTGCCTTTGTAAATGATACTACATCTAGCCAACTTTCTATTCATTTTCTGAAACTCCTTTTGTATATCACTTCCCCCCCCCAAAAAAAAAAACACCTTCCCCCATTCATACCCACATAGTTATCTGTCATTAATTCTTTTCCTATAGCTGTTATGTTTTCTCCAGGCTTCCAAACAGTTTGTAAGTGCTTAGAGATTGGTGAATATGTCCTGATAATCCCCAAATGTTTGTGAATGAATCCCTAAGCTTCTGTGGCAAACACCAGGGCATTTCTTTCTAGAAGTAGTAGCCATATTCTGTAATCCAATATTTCCAGTTTCTTTGATTACTTAGGAGTTCAGTATTTAAAAAATATTTTTTTCTTACACAAGAAGTGTTACAGCTATGTATAACTTTAGAATTCTTTTTTTTTTTTTTTTTGCATCTTAAATAACAGTGCCTTTTCTTTTGGAACATACTTTGCTTAAGCCTCAAGGCTTGAGCATGTAGAACTTACAGAAAATTTCATTCTACTATTAAACTTCGTAATGCAATTTTCAAAGTGCAAACAGAATCCAGGAGTTATATTTAGTTTCTAAATTGGCATTTAGTTGGAGCATAGTATTGAAAATTGTCTTTCAATTTTCTGTTAGCTTGTCATCTGGTATGTGTTCAATGACTTCAAGATATAATATCTGCTACCACAGTAGCCTAAGTACCTTAAAAATGATCTCTGACTAGTAGAATTAGATTTTGTATAGGATAGGTGTCTTCTTATATAATAATGATCATAAAATACTGTTCTTTTATATTAAGAATATAATAAAAAATCACATTTTTTTATTCAGAGAGGAACAAAATATAACAAAGGGCTTTAGGTTGTGGTGCAGTAATAGATAACAATATATTCATTTTCTTTATCTGAATAATAATTACATATTTTATGAGTTTAAAAATAAGCTTAGGAAGACCTATTCAGTAATAATACCTGGAATCATGTATTTTTCATTTTGCATTAATTAAATCATGGAAGGCATAATACAGGTTGCCAAGATAAAGAAAATTTTCAGCTGTTAAATTTCATACTTGTTTATAAAACAGAAGGCACTTCAAAGTGTCTTAACCTGTTGTTTATGATTTTAATTATAAAGACCAAATGTCAAGCTGTCTTACAGCAGTATTTAACAAAGCAAATTTTTATACTCCTGCCTGTTATACAGTGTATGTTTTGTAATATTCTGCCATAGGTTTTAAGATGAGTACATCTCCTTTCATCATTGTGATATTTTATTGGCAAAGTAAACACTTTAGAGATGTATTAAATATAGTTATCACTCCCACCCCCCACCTTTTAGTGAAATATATTCAGATTAGTTTTCGTTATTTTTGCAAGACATAGGACAAAGTAGATTTGTTTTAATGGCAAAAACAAACAAACAAACAAAGAGGAAAGAAAAACAAATAGCTCCAATATAAAAAGAATAGACTTTGTGCAAGAGTAATAAAGCTGCTTCTTCAAACTATTTATATCATCAGGAGTGACTTTTTCTCTCATTTTCAATGGGTAAGAAATTTGTTATTTTCTATTTTGTCAGTGTTGTAGTGCCATTATTAGTACTAAGGGAGAATTGGGCAGTATATTAGTTTTCTCTGATTGTCATAATAAAATACCACAGATGGGGTGACTCTAATAGACATTTATTTTCTCACACTTTTGGAGGCCAGAAGTCGAAGACTAGGGTGAAAGTAAGTTTGGTTTCCTTTGAGCCAACTCTCTTTGACTTGTAGATTTCACTATGTCTTCATAAGGCCTTTTCCCTGTGTGGGAACTGGGAACCTCCCCACTGTTTTTTTTTTTTTTTTGCCTGTCTTAATTTCTTTATATTACCTCAGTCAAATTGGTTTAGGGCCCACCCTAATGACCTCATTTTAACTTAATTACCTCTTTAAGGGCCCTGCTTTTTGGTTGTTGTTTTTGTTTTTTGATACAGGGGATTGAACCCAGCAGTGTTTAACTATTGAGCAACATCCCAACTTCCCTAGCCTTTTTAATTTCTTATTTTGAGAGAGGGTCTCTCTAAGTTTTTAAGGCTAGCTTTAAATTTTTGATCCTTTGGCCTCAGCTTCCCAAATCACTGGGATTATAGGAGTGGACCACAACGCCTGGCAATATTGACATTCTGAGATACAGAGGGCTAAGGCTTCAAAAGTGAATTACTTCTCAACACAAATGTGAATTACTTTTTAAAATATGAATTTTTGAGCGAGACATTCAGTGTGTAAAAGTCAGTGTCAGTAGATCAGCACATGCCATGCAATCTATGCTTTATGTTTGCTATGTAAATTCTTTTTTATAAGGAAGAAGATTTGGGGGAGCTATGGTTTCCCCAATTGAATCATTGTGGTTTTCTTATCCCAAACATACATAGGTTTAAATTATTAAGGTAATGGGTCTTGTTTACATTATAATTGTTACCTACTTTTATATAAATGTGCCTATTTCTTTTAATTTCTTCATAACTGTTTATGCATTTCAAACTATGTCTATTAGAATTGTCACAAAAGATTAGCTTTTTATTATGCTCCAACATAATAGATGGGAAAGGAAGAAAGAATTTAATGTGATTACTACATTGAATGATACCTTTAAGGAGAATACTTATCACAAGGGAGCAGAGAACAGAAATGAAAAACTTTCTTCATGTGAGGTCTCTAAATATAAATCCCGATGCTATCAATTGGTTAAAAGTAATTTCTCAGAAAAGTAAGGAAAAAATCTGTAAAAGGATGAGATTTCTTTTTAATGAAACAGAAAATGTAATAGATGACTGATTTTTCAAAACCCTTATAATGTGTTCACTCAATAGCACAATTTAAACTGGGTTATTATTAAATTTATGATTATCTATTTACTTAGTAATTGAATTAAACATCTCCAATCAAAAGTGAAAACAACAGTTGATTCATTCAAGAAGTATATCCACATAGAACTGTATATAACTCAAAGTGGTATTAGCATATGACAACACATTATAATGTAACATCATGGAGTACAGGGAAAATACGACAGTAACTCAGTGTTCAACCTACCTAGCATGATTAAACAAAGACCTTTTTTAAAAAAATCATGATAGCTGTTCAGGGATTGCTACAAATATGTGGTTTCAAATACCATTTACTCTTTTTTATATATATTTTCCCTCTACTAAGAGTTGTTGTTTTTTGAAACAACAGCATTTCAATAAATAATCTTCTAAAAAATACATGTGTTTCTCCTATAAATTAATATCCTTGGTGAAATCATGAATATATACCATATGATAGGTATCTGGAATACAAATCAAAGGGAAACTTCTTGCCTTCTAATTCCCAAGACTTACAGAGACAATGGCAAACTAACTTTGAAAGACCATATTTTAACTATAAAATAAGAGATAAGTCCTTGGTGTTTACAGTCAAAGTATAGATATTAATTTAGGCAGAGTAGTTAGTTTGATGGGTGGTGGCCAGAAAGTTTCACAGAATAAGGATCATTGGAAATAAATTTTGAAGGGGACATATTTAGTAGAAAATGAGGAATTCTCAGTGGAAAAGTGTTTGAAGTTTCTTATGTATTTTTTTTTTAGAGTGTGTTCCAAGTTTGAATAGGAAAATTGAAATAGCATGGTATCAACCAGAAGGGGCTACAAATTGGAGAGTGAGACTATGGAAGGAATCCTGGTTCCTATCATAAAGAGCCTTATATGACCTAATAAGATGTTTAAGTTTTATCTATCATAAACAGAAGTTTGGAGAGGTTGATCCTGAGGATAATAGCTTCAGAAGTTATTTGTATTAAATATAGCAACCAGAAGTTTAGCAGTTTCAAGAAATATACATTTGATATTACATGTTTTCCATGGGTCAGGAGGCCTGGCGGGGCTTCTGTCTGGAGCCTCTTCTTTCAATGTCCCAAGATGGTAAGAAGGGTGCCATCTTGGGTGATTGCTTCTGAATCCTCGAATGGGGAAAAATCCACTTTTAAGATCATTCAGTTTGTTGGTTCATTTCCTTGCAATTATGTTACTTAAGATCTCAGATTCTTACTAGCTGCTACTGGAGGATTCCCTCAGGCTTCAGAGGCCACCCTCAAATTCTGGAATGTAGTCTTTCACGGCAGTTCACGGCATGGCTGTTGTGGTCTGGATGTAAGTAGTCCCTCAAAAGCTCATGTGTGAGACAAGGCAGGAAGGTTTAGAGATGAAATCATTGGGTTATGAGAGCCTTAATCCAATCAATGTGTTGCTCTCCTACTAGGAATAACTGAATGGTGACTCTAAGCAGGTAAGGTGTGGCTGAAGGAGATGAGTTATTGGGAGGCATGCTTTTGGGGTATGTATTTGTCCATGGTGAGAACTCTGTTTCATGGTGTAATGTCCTGAGCTGTTTTCTTTCACCATACTCTTCTGCCATGATATCCCGCCTCACTTAGAGCCCTAAGGAATGCAGCTGACCATCTATGGAGTGAGACCCCTGAATCTGTGAGCCCCCAAATAAACTTTTCCTCCTGTAATAGTTCTTGTCAGGTCTTGGTCACAGCAACAACAACAACAACAACAAAAAAGCTGACTAAAACAATGACTGCTTATTTCTTTAAATTCAGAAGGGAAATCTGTTTCCTTTCTGCTAAAATGAAGTCTCATATATCATACTAAAATTATGGTAATGACATCCCATCACATTTTCTACATTATCTTGGTTAGAATAAAAGCACAGATTTCTATCATACTCAGGAGAAGCTCATGATAGAAGGGTTTGCAATAAAATAATAACAAGGAGAATATGGAATAGATCAGAATTGTTCCCATGATTCCAGAAAAGTAACATCAGCATTACCTAATACCAGAAATTTAAAATCTCACACCGCATCTCAAACCTATTGAATTAGAAATCTTAAGAATGAGAACATCATTCTTAGTTTAAACAAATTATTCAGGTGAGTCTCAGCCTTTAAATTTTTGGAACTGCTGATATATCATCTAGTGATATTGGGAAATGAGCTGGGGAATGGTTCTAAAGTCAGGTTATCTCCTCCAAAATTAAGAGAAATTTTAGGGCAACAGAGACCAAAGAGGAGAAATAAAAAAAAAAAATACAAGACTCAGTGCTAAAGCTAGATTGAAATAGTTAAGAACAGAAGTACATAATTGAAGAATGGGAATTTGCTACCACATGGGTAGTAATAGTAATTTCTGAGCTAAATTAGAGGATGGTATAGTGAATTTTTAAAAAACAACAAAAAAATTTTTTTTTTTGTTTGTTTTATTTGGAAGCCAATTGTAAACTTTAGTGTTACAATTGGGATGTAGCAAATGGATGCTCATGTTTTTGTCCAGAAAGAGTCCACTGCATGAAAGGAAAATGGACTGAGAATTTCCACATTCATGGGATATGTAGAAAAATAAATTAATAAAAGTAGTAGTAACAGGTGCAGAAGGGATGATCTGAAAGAGGTATTTTAGAATCTTATGGTTATCATTTGAATCTGTAATGTCTCCCAAAGGCTCATGTGTTGATGGCTCGGTATCCATGGCAGCAATGTTTAGAAGTGGGAATTTGGGGAAGAGATTGGGTAACAACGCCTCTGACCTCATCAATGGATTAATTCATTAATAGCTGAATGGACTTCTAGAATGTGGTAGAAACTCAAAGTGAGAATGCACAGTTGAAGGAAATAGGTCACTAGAGTTGTTCCTTAGAAGGGTATACCTTTTTTTCTCTACTTCCTGGATGCCACAAGCTGAGCAACTTTCTTCCACATGCCCTTTTACTATGTTGTTCTCCCTCACCTCAGGCCAAAAGTATTGGAATCAGATGACCAGAATGAATCTTCTGAAGTAATCATCCAAAATCTTTTGTCCGCTAAGTTTCATCCTACACCATGTATTTGTTATAGCCTTCCTATTATGACAAAAAAAAAAAAAACACAAAAAAACAAGATGTCCAAGAAATGCAAAGTTTACCTTCAAGAAATTATGAATGTAGATTTGTCAAAGTAGGAGGCTAGTCTGTATTTTACTTAATTTTCTTGATATACAACTTTTAAATGTTTAACTTATATGGTAAAGTCAAATGTTTGCCTCTTTAGCTTTATCACTTATCCTTGCTTCATCTTGAACCTTGTATCCTTCCTAGTGTGATGCCATTTATAACTCCTGGCAAGCTTTCAAACATCTGAAGCCTTCTTACAAATCATTTCCTTTGTTTTTCTCTCTTTTTGTGCTTTAATTGCTCTTCTGCTCCATGTCCTGGTCGCTGGGTACTAGCTGCCCATGTTCTTAGGATTTTTTTCCTCTTCCTATGGACTTCTACTAAAATATTCGTATCTCAAGGTGCAAGAGGAAAATAGGGGAGTGGAGAAGTCTCATAAAAATCTAGAATAGCCAATGTATTGATTGTGAATGTGGAACAATTATATTGGAAGGATTCCTAATCATTTAACTTGATTATTTCCCATTTTTTTTTCTTTGTTGGCAAGCCTATTTATTGTGCTCCTTTTTTTCTAAATCAGTCTTTTCTTTGTTATACTTCCATCCTGTTACAGAACCTCTGTTTTTTCTTTTCATATATTTTAGAGGATAGAATTATATCAGTTATATATAATCTTTATTTGAGTGAAAATGGTTTTATAGTTTTAAACCTTTTGATTTCAGTGAGATGTTTATAATTAGAATTATCTTGCTTTTAGTACTTTCATCCATTTTCCGAGACAATTCACACTGAAGGAGAGATTTATTCTGTTTGAGTTATTTAACATCTGTAAGGATTAAGTTGACAGAGTTGTTGTGATAGAATTAATATGCTCCTCATTCCTTCACATAGAAAGACATGAATAACTTGATGTTTGATTCTCATCCCTCCCCTTCAATATACACATCTGTGGCTTCTCAAGGAAAATCAGCTTCTTTGAAAAATAGGTTATAAATCTCTCTTTAGAATATGACTATGTAGATAGTAATTTTAGAATAAAAACTTTGGGGATAAAATTCAGGAAGAATCACAATGAAATTAAAAATGTCCAGATATTGGAGTCAGGAAAAATATTCAACATTTAAGTTGTGGCTTTGCTTCTTATTAACCTTGTGACCAGGAACATGTTTCATACTCTAGCTCTTATAAACAGCTTCTTAATTTAGCATAATGGGATTACTGTTAATATTAACTGAAATAGCACTCCTAAAGTGGCAACCAAAATATGTGGCATATAAGAGGTCTTGATAAATGGTTCTCTCCCTTATTTTTATAATCCTCTCAACAACAGCAAAATAAAAATTTACAAATAAGTGATCATTTTCTGTGAGTAGCTATTTCTTTGTGAAATATCCATTGTGACACATGCTGAAGATGTTTTAACTTTATACCTTACATATAAGCACAGTGTTTAATTTATGGTTAAAATGTTAAATGTCTGTAAAACTTTAAAATTATTTGTGTTTACATTGTCATATTCAATCTTTTGCTCTATGTCCTAATAAATCCATAGCAGGTATTAAATTTGGCTCAGGAGGCAAATATCCAAAAGCTATTCAGGTAGGTAAACACTCTTAGCAATGAATAGTGCAAATGAATTCAGAACATTTTATGGTAAAATAATTTATAGGCATATATACATATGGATGCACACACAATTATACACATACACATACATAGACATAAATACCTATATACCCGTACAGACAATGCAAATATATATATATAATTTTTTTTTCCAAACTGGAAAATATGTAGAGATGACTGGTGTTGGAAGTTCCATGGCTAAAGTTTTTTGGGTATAATCAGGAGACCAAAGAAAGACAGAGGGAGAGCTACTACAGAATTCTAGCTTCATTGAGATTCCTGAGGTAATACTGTGAACAATTCCATCCCCAGACTGCATAGTCCCTTTTGAATCTCCTTTTTTTTCTGGAGTGCATAGAATAAAAATAGAAAGAAAGAAAAAATAATACTCTCAGTATCTAGAGGGAAATTTAAAGTCTTATCAGTACCTAGGGGGAACTGAGAATAGGAAATCTAAACGCATATGAAATATCAGTTTGTACACACAGTACTCCTCTTTCAAGACAGTGGAGGGCCTCAGGGGACCATTGGACAGCTTATACTTCCTTCTGTCTTTGCACTGTTCTTTGGTCTCTTGGAAGCATCTCGTTTGATTCTGTATTTGTTTTTCCAGCTTTGACTCTGGATTCCTGTATCACTGCAGGAGTTGCCTGGACACAGATTTTCAAACAAGAAATTAGTGTCAAGGGCTGACTGGTGGCCCATAACAAAAGGATGGAGTGGAGGAAAGGCCTTAGGTTCAGGAAATTAGAATCTAGAGGGCCTGGTGGGTAGGTCACACTGATAATCTAATAAATCTAATATAATATGTTAAAATAAGAGTTATGAAGGAAATAGGAAGCTGAATTATAAAATACTGATATATTGCTAATTTCAATATCTGTCCTTTGACATGATTTAGCCTAAGCATAACTTATTACTCAAACCCTATAGATATTTTACCTTGTGAACATATGCAATTCACCTCCCTGAAAGTCTCATTCAGAACATCTCCTATGAATGTACAGTAATCAGTTCAGAAACCAAGAGTCAGGAAATCTGTGTGGAACAAGATCTAAGATTTCAGAAGTTGAGAGCCATAGTGTGAATTCTTGCTCTACTACTTTATAGGCTGACAATTTTTGACAAATTTCTGCACTTTACTAGTTCCCAGTTTTTTTTTATCTGTTAACATAGGTACTATAATAGAGTGATGGGCCAAAGGGAGGCAGCCAGATGGCAGGCCAGAGGGAGGAAGCATTCTGTGTCTCTTCATGACCTGGGATTCAAGTAGTGAAAATACTGTAAGAACTTTTGGCCACCCACTTTCAGCCAAGAACCTGAGCAGAAATCACGGACACCGCTCCTATGCAGGACATCCAGCAGATTTCTACACTCAGGAACTCCGGCTGCTGCCCCTGTGTGGACCCCCATCTACCAACATGGGCTCCCAAGGCTGCTGCCATCATGGGACTCTGGAACAGTAGGGGCAGTTCCCAATGCGCAGTAGCCTGTCTGCACCTGGGAATTTCACACAGGCTCTAAAGTTAGCTGATGGCCACACACTACATGCCACAGAACTCTTCTCTGAACTTATTGTCAAACACCATCACTCAGCTCCCCTCACCGGACCCAACACCATACAACTAAAAGCAGGTGCCTCCATCTTGGGCCACCTTTATCACCATCTTTAGTGAGGGCAACTTCCAGTTCAAACCTCTGGCTTCCCAGGTACCCTGTTTCTAACTGCCCTCTCTTCCCAGCAGCCACTATATGGCATAGTGATACCCTGGTTACCTTCACCATTCTGAGGGCAGAGATACCAGCTAACAACAGACAACCCCACCTATTGGATGAGAAGGGAAGCAAGAAAGAGAATGATCCCCAACCAAAACAATTTGTGTTTCTTCCTTTAATATATTTTTTTCCCTTTTCCTCTCTATTCTCCTGCCCTCACATCCCCAACATATGTGAAACCAAGTACTTTGCACAAATTAGGATTCTCATAACTGGGACTTCTAATTAGTATATTACAGTTGTGTTGTATATTTTTTTCTTTTTTCTTTTTTTTCCACCAATTTCTACTATTTGACATTTAAATTTTTTTTCTTAATATATCTGTGGTTTTTTATGTACTCTATTGTCCTCCCAGTTACTTGTCTACAAAAAATTACTTCCTCTCCCATCTCTTGCTACTAATCTTCCTCTTTAGATTTCTCTTTCACACTTCCTAAGATATAAGAACTCTATATCCTCACCTCCTACCTCCTCAGCATATCATCCTACTCCTCACCCCGGGTTCTTTGTCCACCATCAGAAACTGTTAACCCTTTTACAAACCTACTGAGTATATTGTAAATAATAATTGAATTCATCATTTTTGTACATTGTGACCAAACTGTAAATGCTTAATAACAAACATTTGTTTTTATTGTGTATATTATGTATATTTGAATTTGATAACATTATCCTTCCCCTTGAAGGAGAGGTATGGGGTCCCTACACGGGACTGTAAGCCTATAAGGTAAAAAAAAGGTAATGCCTCATATTCACAGTGCTAGAAGGGAAGACACACAAGCAATATAAAAAGACAAGGGAAGAAAGTGCCCTATACAAATCAAAATACCACTTTACTAGAATCCATAGCCAGCACAGCAGAAGAAATGACAAAAAAGGAGTTCAGGATGTACATAATTAATATATTCTATGAATTAAATAATTATATAAGAAAGTAAATACAGGCAGCTAAAGATTGTTTTGATAATGAGCTATATAAACCAATACAGGAAGCAAAAGATTAATTCAATAGGGAGGTAGAGGTTGTAAAAACAAAAACAAAAAGAAACAAACAAACAAAAAACACACCAGAAATCCTCGAAATGAAAGAAACAATAAACCAAATTAAAAGTTTAATCAAAAGCATCACCAATAGATTAGACCAGTTGGAAGACAGGACCTTAGACAATGAAGACAAAATTTATAATCTTGAAAAGAATGTAGATCACACAGTGAAAATGGTAAGAAACCATGACTAGAATATTCAAGAAATATGGGATAGTATGAAAAGACCAAATCTAAGAGTTATTGTAATAAAGGAAGGCATAGAGATCCCAACCAAAGTAATGGACAATCATTCAATGAAACATTATCAGAAAATTTTTCGAACATAAAGAATAAATTGGAAAACCCAATTCAGGAGGCTAACAGGATGCCAAGTGTACAAAATCACAACAGATCCACATCAAGTAATGTTATAATGAAAATGCATAACATACAGAATAAGGAGAAAATATTAAAAGCCACAAGAGAAAGGCATCAGATTAAGTATTAGGGGTAAATAAATTAGATTATGTGCAGATTTTTCAACTCAGAAACTGAAAGCTAGAAGATCCTAGAAAAACACATATCAATCTCTGAAAGAAATAGATGCCACCCAAGAATCTTGTATCCAGCAAAATTAAGCTTTAAATTTAATGATGAAATAAAAACCTTCCATGATAAACAAAAGTTAAAAAAATTTATAACTTGAAAGCATGCACTACAGAATATACTTGACAAAATATTCCATGAAGAGAAATTGAAAAACAACAATGAAAATCAGCAAAGGTAGGTATTACACCAGAGGAAAAAACTAATAAAAGAAGAAAACAGGTCAAGATAAATACCAAAAACAAATAAAAGAATGGGAATACAAATCACGTCTCAATAATAACCCTGAATGTTAAAATGGCCTGAACTCACGAGTCAAAAGACATAGACCTACAGATCGGATTAAGTAAAAAGACCCACCAATGTGTTACTTCCAAGAAACTAATCTCATAAGAAAGGATATCCACAGACTGAAGATGAAAGGTTGGGAAAAATTATACCACTCACATGGACTGCGTAAGCAATCAGAAATTTCCATCCTCATATCAAATAAACTAGACTTCAACCCAAAGTTAATAAAAAGGGATAAAGAAGGATATTTCATACTGTTTAAAGGAACCATTCATCAAGAAGAAATAGCAATAATAAATTTATATGCCCAAAACAATGGAGCATCTATGTTTATCAAAAAAACTCTTCTCAAGTTCAAGAGTCAAATAGACCACAAAACAATAATTCTTGGTGACTTTAACACATCTCTTTCAACACTGGATAGAGCTTCCAAACAAAAGTTGAACACAGAAACTATAGAACTCCATAATGCTATCAATAATTTAGACTTAACTGACATATATAGAATATTTCATTGATCAATAAATGGATACACTTTCTTCTCAGCAGTACATGGATCCTTCTCTAAAATAGATTATATACTGTGCCACAAAGCAACTATTAGCAAATACAAAAAATACCTTGCTTTCTATCAGATCATAATGGAATAAAATTAGAAATCAACGATAAAATGAGAAATAAAAGCTACTCTGGTACCTGGAGATTAAATAATATGTTACTTAATGAACAATGGGTTGCAAAAGACATCAAGGAGAAGATTAAAAAATTCTTAGCAGAGAATGAGAACACAGATTCAATGTATTGAAATCTCTCGGACACTATAAAGGCAATACTAAGAGGAAAGTTCATTGCATGGAGTTCATTCCTTAAAAAAAGAAAAAGTCAACAAATAAATGACTTAACATTACATCTAGACATTAACATTACATTGTTCTAGAAAAAGAAGAACATATCAAAACCAAAAGCAGTAGAAGACAGGAAATAATTAAAATCAGGGCTGAAATCAATAAAATCAAAACAAAAGAAAAAATTGAAAAAATTGGCAAAATAAAGTTGGTTATTTGAAAAAATAAATAAAATTGACAAAACCTTTGCAAAGAGTAGAGAAAACTCAAATTACAAATGTAATGAAAAATGAAATATCACAACGGATACTATAGAAATAAAGAAAATAATAAGAAATTATTTAAAAAACTTGTAAAACAATAAAATAGAAAATACTGAAGGCATTGACAAATTTCTAGGGTCATAAGATTTGCCCAAATTGAATCAGGTTCATATACACAATTTAAACAGATAAGTTTCAAGAGATGAATTAAGAAAACATCATCAGAAGCCTACCAACAAAAAAAAAAGCCCAGCTAAGTTTCACAAGACCTTTAAAGAATAATTAATACCAATACACAGCTAAGTTTTACAAGACCTTTAAAGAATAATTAATACCAATACTCTTCAATTTATTTCAGGAAATTGAAAAATAGGAAGCACTTTCAAACTGATTCCATGAGGTCAATATCACCCTGATTACAAAACCAGTCAAAGACACATCAAAGAAAGGAAACTTTAGACCAATATCTCTAATGAACAAAGGTGCAAAAAATTCTCAATAAAATTCAGGCAATTGGAATAAAAAAACATATCAAAAAGATAGTGCACCACCATCAAGTTGGGTTCATCCAAGCGATGCAAGGTAGGTTCAACATACAGAAATCAACAAATGTAATTCATCATGTCAATAGACTTAAAGATGAGAAGCATATGATCATCTCACTAGATGCAGAAAAAGCATTTGACAAAATACATCAACCCCTTCACGTCCAAAACACTAGAAAAACTAGGGATAACAGGAACATATCTCAAAATTGTAAAAGCTTATAAAATTGTAAGCACCAGGACAACATCACTTGAAATGTAGAAAAATTGAAAGAATTCCCTCTAAAAACTGAAATAAGACAGGGATGCCCTCTTTCACCACTTCTATTTAATATAGTTCTTGAAAAAGTGGCCAGAGCAATTAGACGAAAGAAATTAAAGGTATACAGATAGGATGAGAACAACTCAAATTAGCAGTATTTGGTGATGATATGATTCTATACCTAGAAGACCCAAAAAATTCCACCAGAAAACTCCTAGAATTATCAAATAAATTCAGCAAAGTAGCAGAATATAACCAACACCCCAAAATCAAAGGGGTTTCTGTATATCAGTGACAAATCCTCTGAAAGGGAAATATGAGGAAAACTATCCCATTTATAATACCCTAAAAAATATTTGTGAATCAACCTAACAAAAGAGGTGAAAGACCTGTACAATGAAAACTACAGAATGACAAGAAAGAAATTAAAGAAGACCTTAGAAAATGAAAAAATTTCTCTTGTTCTTGGATAGGCAGAATTAATATTCTCAAAAATGACCATACTACCAAAAGCATCATACAGATTTAATGAAATTCCAATCAAAATCCACATGAAATTCCTCATAGAAATAGAAAAAGCATCATGAAATTCGTCTGAATGAATAAGAGATCCAGAATAGCTAAAGTAATCCTTAGCAAGAAGAGTGAAGCAGGTGGCATCACTATACCAGACCTTAAACAACACTGCAGAGCAATTGTAACAAAAACAGTATGATGTAGGCACCAAAATATGCTGGCAGACTAATGGTACAGAATAGATCACACAGAGACTAACCTACATAATTACAGTTATCTTATATTAGACAAAGTCACCAAAAACATATGTTAGAGAAAAGATAGCCTCTTCAACAAATGTTGCTAGGAAAACTGGAAATCCACATGCCAAAAAATGAAATTAAACTCCTATCTCTCACCATGGACAAAAATCAAATCAAAGTGAATCAAAGGCCTAGAAATTAAATTCGAGATCCTGCATCTAATAGAAGAAAAAGTAGGCCCAAATCTCCATCATGTCAGATTAGGCACCTACTTCTTAATAAGACTCCTATAGCACAAGAATTAAAATCAAGAATTAATAAGTGGGAATGCCAGCAGTCTCCATTGAAGAAAGATGATGGTGCTTGATGGGCCGGAAAAGATGGAACTGGAAGAGAAAAAAGCAGGCAGCAGGGGACTCCATCAATATTATCTGTCCAAGATCGAATAACTCCAGCTGATTGTGAATGATAAAAGCCAAAACCTCCAGAGGCTGCAGGCACAGAGGAATGAACTAAATGCAAAAGTTCGCCTATTGCAGAGGAGCTACAGTTGCTGCAAGAACAGGGCTCCTATGTGGGAGAAGTAGTTCGGGCCATGGTTAAGAAGAAAGTGTTGGTCAAGGTACACCCCGAGGGCAAGTTTGTTGTAGATGTGGATGAGAACATCAACATCATGATGTGACACTCAATTGTCAAGTGGCTCTAAGAAATGACAGCTACACTCTGCACAAGATCCTACCTAACAAGGTGGACCCTCTGATGTCACTGATAATGGTGGAGAAGGTGCCAGATTCAACTTACAAATGATTGGTGGGCTGGACAAACAAATCAAGGAGATCAAAGAAGTGATTGAACTGCCAGTGAAGCACCCCGAGCTCTTTGAAGCACTGGGCATTGCACAGCCCAAGGGAGTGCTGCTGTATGGAACTCCAGGGACAGGGAAGACACTGTTGGCCCAGGCTGTGGCTCATCCTACAGACTGTACCTTTTTTTATTCCTGTCTCTGGCTCTGAATTAGTACAGAAGTTCATTGGGGAAGAGGCAAGAATGCGGGGGGGGAGCTGTTTGTCATGGCATGAGAACACGCTCCATTTATTATCTTTATGGATGAAATTGACTCCATTGGCTCTTCATGGCTGGAAGGGGGCTCTGGAGGGGACAGTGAAATGCAGCGCACAATGCTAGAGCTGCTCAACCACTGGATGGCTTTGAGGCCACCAAGAATGTGGTGGTATCATGGCTACTAATAGGATTAATATCCTGGATTCTGCACTGCTTCACCCTGGGTGCATCAACAGAAAAATTGAATTCCCACCTTCCAATGAGGAGGCCCAACTGGACATTTTGAAGATTCACTCTTGGAAAATGAATCTGACCCAAGGGATCAACCTGATAAAAATTGCCGAACTGATGCCAGGAGTATCAGGGGCTGAAGTGAAGGGTGTGTGCACAGAGGTTGGCATGTATGCACTACGGGATAGGCGAGTCCACATCACCCAGGAGGACTTTGAGATGGCAATAGCCAAGGTCATGTAGAAGTATAGTGAGAAAAACATGTCCATCAAGAAAGTTTGGAAGTGAAGGATGTCTTTTGTGTGGATCCCTTAAATAAAGGTCTGTAGTACAAACCAAAAAAAAAAAAAAAAAAAAAGAATTAATAAGTGGGATGTATTCAAACTAAAAAGTTTCTTCTCACCAAAAGAAATAGTCAGTGAAGTGAATAGAGAGCCTAGAGCTTAGGAGCAAATTTTTACCCCTTGCACATCAGATAGATCACTAATCTCTAGGGAATATAATGCTGGGAGCCATTAGCCAAGTAGGTATGACAATTTCCTTGCCAGCGTACCCCATGTTGCTTAGTGGAAGGACTCGTGGAAATAGGACATTTTGCAGTGACATTGCATGTAAGGTGACCTTGCTCTAGGACCAGGGCGGATCCAGGTTTAGGGCGTTCCAGGTTTAGGACAATCCGGGTTCAGGGCGTTCCTGGTTTAGGAAGGTTATTCCTGCTGGGAATAGGGCGTATCCTGCTGCCTGAGTTCCTCTTGAGTTCTCACGGGGTTCAGACAGTATTTTTGGGAGACAGAAGCCCAGTGGAGGTGTGGATTTGGGCAGAGAACGTGGATTTCCCCAGAACGTGTTTGTAGACGGCCGGTGTGAGATCGGGAATAAAGAATTGCTGTTTGAATCTACAAAGCTGTGAGTGGCTCGTGATTTGTGCCCAGCCAGACTGCGGCATATAAAGAACTCAAAAAGCTAAACACCAAATAAATAAATAAATAAATAACCCGATAAATAAATGTGCCATGGAAATGAACAAACACCTCTCAGAAGATGATATACAATCAACAAATACATCAAAAAATGTTCAACATCTCCAGCAATTAGAGGAATGCAAATCAAAACTACTCTAATGTTTTATCTCATGCTAGTAAGAATGGCAGCTATTTAGAATATGAAAGACAAAAAGTTCTGGAAAGGATGTGAGGAAAAAGGCACACTCACACATTGCTGGTGGGACTGCAAATTGGAACAATTAATCCAGAATCCAGTTATGGAGATTCCTTGGATAACTTGGAATGGAACCACCATTTGACGCAGCTATCTCACTCTTCAGTGTACCACAGTGACACAGTGACATCAATGTTTATAGCAGAACAAATTCACAATAGTTAAACTGTGGAACCAACCTAGATGCCCTTCAATAGATGAACAAATAAAGAAGCTGTGGTATATATATACACAATGGAATATTATTCAGCATTAAAAGAGAATAAAATCATGGCATTTGCAGGAAAATGGACATAGTTGGAGAATATCATGCTAAGTGAAGTTAGCCAATCCCCCAAAACCAAATGTGATGTGCTTTCTCTGATATAAGGATGCTGATTTATAATGGGATTAGGAGGGGGAGCAAGGGAGGATTAGACAAACTCTAGAAAAGACAAAGGGATTTGAGATGAAGTAAAGGGGTGGGAGGGAAACGGAGTGGTAGGAAAGATGGTAGAATGACATGGACATCATTACCCTAAGTACATGTATAAAGACATGAATGGTGTGAATATATATTGTATATAACCAGAGAAATTAAAAATTCTGCTCTATACGTGTAATATGTAATATGAACTTTCTAATGCATTCTGCTGTTATATATAACAAAGTAGAATAGAAAATTTGTTAAAATCAATAAACAATATAAAATATTAAAAAATATGTATAATAGTACCAAATCCATAGCATTAAGGAATAAATGAGATAATCTACATGAAATCTTCAGCATAATAAGTTGTCCAAAGCTATAGTTTGCTAAAGTGAAACATGTTTTGATAATTGTAGTAGTATGATTCTTTTTTCCTCTAACATCTACAAAACTGTAGGTATGTACACAACTATATGCTGTTTGAGACCATACATGGAGAGTAGAATAAAATGTTAAAAATACATACATAAATTTGATTTTAAAAGTAGACACATTACAATTTATATCTGAGATATAAATTCATTCTTTATAGTTTCGCTTTCTCTGAAGTCTTACTTAAGAGTATCAGATCATATCCCAAATAAAATATTTTATAAAGCTTTAAAGAGATTGAGTCACTGGTTTCTTTGTGTTCCATCAAAATCCAAATTATTATATTCTAGTAATTGTCATGTTTTACTTCAATTATTTTTACTTTCATCTCCTTTTCTTTGATTGTTGCCTGCAAATAATGCTGTCCTTAGAACACAGTAAACCCCAAGCAATTCCTCATTAGATGAATGAATGGATAAATTAATCATTAGAATATAAAATAATGATTCTAATTATAATATAAAAGGGGTATATTCACAAATTCTGAAGTTTAAATACAGATATAGGAAACCATATGTTTTTCATGATACTCTTCAAACTCTGTTAACCCTATCTACTTTCATGGTGTACATAATTTTTAAATGCTCATATTCAAAAAGTTGTGTACAATTTGCCATAATATTCTCTTCAAAACAATGTATTATAAAACACATAATTATGAAAATTGAGTCTGTAATACATACTACAGCAGCTTGATTAGAAAAATGGCACAATTATTTAGTTTCCTGCATCCAACATGACTGCATCCAATGTGACGGCATTCAGTGTGACTTTTTGTTCTTCTCACTAAGAGAAAAATCTCTTTTCCCTTTTGGGATATTCTAGATACCTGCTTTTTCCAAAAGCATATCTGGTGAGTGACATGGTGCTTGTTAGGAACCTAGGTCTCTATTGCCCTTGAGGTCTTCCTCTCTTTTTCAGAACCTTGGTAGTGCCGTGTGATTAGACTTAATATAAACTATTTAATTATTAGATACATGTGAACTACGCCAGTTACACCAGCCAACATCTAGTTAATCACCAGATCAGTGAGGGCCCCCAAATGAGCTACCAGCTCCTGGTAGAAACATAAATGAAACCACACAACATCAGCAAATCCTGGATTATAATAGCAGATTTGCCTGACTGATCCACAATCTAGGAACAAAAGTTTTCTATGATAGGCTGCTTTTCACTCTCTAGGTGGCCCACATTTTCCCACGAGTGTGTATTTTTTGCTCTACCCCAAATGGTATAAGCTTGCTCTCTCGCTCTCTCTCTCTTTCTCTTTCATAGCCTACATTCTCCCTTGACTGTACCTCTGCTTTCATAAATAAACTTTTGTCTCTGTCTCTGAAAAATTTTTCTTATAAAACTTAAGACCCAGGATTTGGGTATGCTTTGTTATAACACAATAGAGAACTGATTCAACAATGATAAATCCAGTTACATACTAAGGGTACACTCATTCACACAGAATACATAAAATATATTTACAAACCTTTAAAAAGCATTTGCATTCAAACACACATGTATAAATAAATGGAGGAGAGAAAGAAGAATTGACAAACTCACTTTTTTGAGTTCTTAATTTTTGTACTTGTTCTTTTTAGATATATATGATAATAGAGTACATTTTGGGATTTTATACACATGTGAATTATAATTTATTCTAATTACAATCTCAGTCCTGTGGTTGTATGTAATGTGGAGTTTCACTGGTTGTGTATTCCTGTACCAACATAGGAAAGTTATGTAGGATTCATTCTACTGTCTTTCCTATTCCCATTCCCTCTCCCTTCTCTTTTTTTTTTCTGCTCTATCTAATCTACTGAACTTCTATTCTCCCCACCTTGGCCCCCATTGTATGTTAACATTCACATATCAGAGAGTATATTTGGCCTTTGGTTTTTGGGGATTGGTTTATTTCACTTAGCATGATAGTCTCCAGTTCTATCCATTCACCAGCAAATGTGATAATTTCATTCTTGTTTATGGTTGAGTAATATTCCAGTGTGTGTGCGTGTGTGTGTGTGTGTGTGTGTGTGTGTGTGTATACAATTTTTATTTATCCATTCACCCATTTAAGGGCACCTAGGTTAGTTCTATAGTTTATTTATGGTAACTCTATTGTGAATTGAGTTATCATAAACATTGATGTGACTGTTTCACTCTAGTATGCTAATTTTAATCAAGGAGTGAGATAACTGGGTCAAATAATGGTTCCATTTCAAGTTTTCTTAGCAGTATCCATACTGCTTTCAAAAGTGGTTGGACCAATTTGCAGCCCCACCTGAAATAAATGAGTGTACCTGTTTCCCTATATCCTTGACAACATTTATTGTTACATGTTTTCTCAACAATTGCCATTCTGACTGGAGATGGAACCTCAGTATATTTTTTTACTTTTTCATTTCTTCTGCAGGCTACTGCAAAATTTTAATTCTCATTTTAACTTGGTAGCCATCAAGCTTCTGCTAATATTCCTATTTTTGTATCCTTCAATAATAAAATTCTCACAAGTAGTAATACCTTTTCAGTGGAAGTGTCAACTACAGCAAATGAGATACAACAAGAGAAAAGTTTCCATCTAACTGATGCTGTCAGTGAAGGATCAGGTCTAAAGCCCTGATAGGTGAACTATTCTGGGTCTGAACAATGCACTCTCTAACAGATGTGGAATGGCTGGTAGCCCAGCTATATCAAGATTTTAGACCTTCTTTTTATTAAATGAGAAGAGATGGCCAAACCAAATTTTTAAGTGTTTGGTTACAAATATATGAAACCTATCAATTTTTGTATTTTTTGTGTGTAGCATTCCAATATTTCAGTCAAACTCAGAGGATCTTGCCTAATGTTTTCTAATATTCTAATTAAAATATATTCATAAATTATAAGATTGTTTAATTATAAGTTTGTAGGTCTTATAAGGAAGCTTAATGCCTAGTCCTTTTATTTCTGTCTAGATGAATATAATGCAGAAGATAATACATTAAAGACTTTTGACTTGGAAGAAATTGGGATATTTTGGGAAGAAAATTTCTGAAAGAAAAAGAATGTGTTAAAGGACATATGTGGAGATTATTCAAAAAATTAAAAATAGAACTACTGAATGATCCAACAGTCCTTTTTCTGGGTATACACTCAAAGAAAATGCAATTAGTACTTTGAATAGACATTATTCACTATAATCAAGACATGGAAACAACCTAAGGACCTATTTCTGGATAAATGGTTAAAGAAATGTAGGATATTAAAGAAATTGTGGGGTATAAAATATATAGATAGATGATATTCCATTGTATATTTGTGTATATATATATATACATAAATATAATATAAATTATAAACATATACACATTAGAAAAATATATACATTATAAAAATATACATAAAATATATAAATACACATTTGTTTTATATACACACACATATATAATGATATTTAATTATTTATATTGGAATATTTTTCATCTACAAAAAAAGAGACAACTTGTCATTTGCAAATACATGAATGAATCTGTAAGACATCCTGCTAAAATAAATAATCTATACACAGAAAGAAAATATTGTGTGATCTTTCTTAAATGTGGAAACTGTAAAATGTTAAATGCATACAAATGGGGATTATAGAACAGTGGTTATGGGGTGAGAAAATTAGCAGAGATGGTTAAAAATAAAGTTGCAGCTATATAGGATGAATCAGTCTAGTTCTATTGTATTAGGAAGTAGACTTTTGCAAAGAGTAAATTTTAGGTTGTATTAACTTATAAATGAGGAGAATAAACATATAAGATGAGGAATGTTATTTTTTGACTGTACTATAGATTCTACTTTCTCTGAGTGTATTAAAATATTGTGTTGGAGACTTTAAGTATATAAAATAGACATAGCTGAATATGTTGGAATGAAATCATGATAGGTAAAACACAAAAAAGAAAAATGAAAACTATACTTGCAAGAGAAAACAGAGATTGTGTCTCTCAGATGGGATGGTAATTTAGAATTTAATATTATAGACAGAGAAAAAGAAACAAAGAAGAATCTTGGTCAATCTAGCAACATTTCCCAATTATATTACATTATATAGTTATATACATATATGTATGTATATAACAATTTCTTTACCTGTTCATCCATCAATGGCTATCATGAATAATGTGGCAATGATATCAAAATGCAGAATTTCTTTATTTTAATTAATTAAATTTATTTTTATTTAATTAAATTTGTTATTTAACTTAATTGGTTTATTAATTTACATTATATTTAATTTTATTCCCTTCATTTTATTATTCCCTAAAAAGGAATTGCTGGGTTATTTGGTGGTTCTTTTCTTTTTAAAAATTTATTCATTTATTTAAATTGACAGATAAATTGTATATACTTACCATGTAGAACATGATGCCACAGTAGAGCAGCTAAATTTATCTGATTAACACATGCATCATCTCATATAATTTTTGTAGTGAGAACACTAGTTTCAGATAACAATATATTATTAACTATAGTTACAATATTTTACAATAGACATCTTGAAATTATTCCTCTTAACTGAAATTTTGTATCCTTTGAGAAACATCTTTCCACATCCACCCCTAGTGGCGCAAACATACCAGCCCCTGATATCCATCATTCTACTCTCCACTTCTATGAGATCAACTCTTCTATATTCTATACATGAGTGAGATTTTGTAGTATTTACTTTTTATAAATGCCTGGCTTATTATAATTTACATAATGACCTACATGTTTATCTATATTGTTGTAAATGTTGGTATTGTCTTCAATTTTAGGGCTGAATTGTATTCCATGGTGCATGTATATCACATTTTCTTTATCTATTCAGTCACTAATGAACACTTAGGTCTATTCTATATCTTAGCCACTACTGTAATAAATATGAACTACAGATATATCCTCACCATATGGACTTTATTTCCTTTGCATATGTATCCAAAAGTGGTTATTTCTGCATCATATACTGGTTCTATTTTTCATTTTTGAGGAACCTCAGTATTATTTTACATAATGTTTGCACCATTTCTCCACATGCTATCTTTTGTTCTTTTGATAACAGATATCCTCAGCTATGATTTCCTTAATAACTTATTGTCAACATGTATAGAGAATAATATTCAGGAAATTTTGTTTACCTAAATTTTAAAAACAAAATCCATATTCATTTATTTCAAGTTAAATAAAATAACATCCTCAAATGCTTTACTTTTCACCCTATGGGGAAAAACAAAATATTTTAATCATATCTTTCTGCAGAACAGGACTACACAGTGAGTTTGACATACAGATCTGTAAAAAGCAAGCTACTATAAACCATTGTACAACATGGAAATCTTCAACAGCTTTGCTAGTAGAAGGGAACATAATTGTAGGCCTTTATATCCAACCAAAATTAGCAGTTGCTATTTTTCTGTTCCAGGAAAAAAAAAAAATGCATCTAATAGCAGTTTACTGAGACGCCATCATTGCAAAATGTCACTAGTATAGGGAAAAAAAAGTACACTCATATAATCAGAGAAAAACTATGTTTAGCTCATTTCTCCAGCTTAGCAACCCCCAAATTTGATAGATTTTAACTATAACTACAGCAATGAATAACGTAGTGACAAAGAAATGAGTTCCTAGGACTCAGATGCACTCACTGTCACTAATGATTGCAGCCACCATTTAAAAATATATATTTAAAATAAAGTTATAGACAGATAGTAATTGTGTAAAAGTTTTTGAGAATAAAAATGCTAACTGGCTAAAAATTAAATTTATAAATATAGAATTGAACATTTAATCACTTTCTTTAAAAATACTTATATAATTTAGTTCAAATGAAGTATCAAACAATATCTCTCTCTCTCTCTCTCTCTCTATATATATATATATATATATATATATATATATATATATATATATATATATAATGTGCAGTGAATACTTATCATGCCAGTTATTAACTTGTTAATTTTTAGTTCTAAATCAACCCATTCTTGCTCTCTTATGCTATTAGAGCTGACTTACTTCAAGACATTTTTTCCTTTGATAATTAGTGCAATATTTATCACTAGATGTCATTGAAAGGAACCTGGAAGGTTGAATGTCTGCTGGACATCAGTTTGAAAAAAAAACCTATTAACTCCCTTTAGGCTTTCAATAAAACTCATCAGCATCCCAATGGCCGCTTCCTTGCTGGCACTGTGAAGGACAATGGAGAACCAGTTCCACACACCTTCCAGCAAGTTTCATATCACTGCACAGTAGGATAGTCGTATTTAGCAGCAGAGACTTAATATAGTTGTATTTAGCAGCAAAGATTTCATATACTCATTTAAATTTGAATTTCATATTGACTCATTTCTGACTTACTAAACTTTTTCCTTTTTTATTGGACATTCAAAATTTTCTGGGCAATCCTGTGTCTACGTGTGGTTTTCTTTTGGTCAGGCCTGGATAACACACAGGCTGACTGGCAGCTCCCTGCTCAGCAGCTCTGAGACTTCAGTACCTCTCCAAATGTTACTATCCAGTAGTCCAGCTTCTCCAGCAAAGTCAAGTTTCCAATCAAGATTAGGGTATGAAGTGATTTTTTCCAAGTTTTCTTCTTCTTTTTATATTCTCCCTTGGGTATAGATGTAGTAGTTCCTCCCTACATGTGCTATTTCTGTGTCTTTTGAGTTATCTTCTGTTTAGTGGTTAATCATTTTCAGTAAGAGATTTTTATTTAAAAATTTTTCTATGCCAAGTGCTGACACAGTTTCTATTTCCTAACTAGAACCTGGCTGATACAGAATTGGTATTATAGGTCACTGTAGGAAGTAAAGCTGCAAAGATAAATGTTGGGGATTAATTTGGCCATATCCATGAGCTTGAGCACACTGCTGATATTCTGGCCATCAAGAGACAGGAACTGATAATGCAAGGCATGCAGTGGCATCACAATTAATCAAGCTACCACCTGTGTTTGATTTTGATGAAGTGTCAATTGAAGCACATGCTTTGGGAGCTTAAGTGGCAGTAGCACTTGACCATTATAGCAATGATGATACTTATAAGGATTGTGATGTGAGAGGAGTCTGTTGAGTACACTAGAACAAATAAAAAGAAAAAAATGACAAGCTCAGTTCTTTAACCCTACATTCAAATAATTATCTGAAAACCAGGGAACTTCTACAATAACCTTCAAAATATCTACTATGATTTTAGCCACTGAGTTGATATTGCTTTAAAAAAATCAAACAAAATAAATGCATGGACTGCTAAGTAATACTGATTGAACTATTTGTGTCATTGTGTTTTTCATAGGAACATTTCATTGATTGGAGAAGAGTGGAACTTTGAAGATTGGACTCCATGAAACAAACATGTTGAACTCCAAAGTCAATAGGAGCTTCCTTTCCCAGTGGAAGAAGGCTTTTCTCTTGTGTCTAAGAGTAGCTATCCTTTATTTGCAAACACTTGGCATCCTCCCTTGGTTTTGAAAGGTGATGTGTTTTCTCCTATAAACCCATCACAAAAACCCTTTTCTTCTATTAGACCCATAGCTAGAGTCTGCCAAGAGACTAGCACAGGCTTCATTAAAGAAGGTTCAAATCGTGAACAAAACACTAGGGAGATTTAAGTTAAAGAGATAAGACTCTAATTACCTTTAAAACCAACTCCAGTTGGGCTTCTCCTAGCTCCAGCCTCTAGCCACCTAATGCGGTAGCGAGGTTTACTGAAGAAGCTAGCCAGAGAGAGAGAGAGAGAGAGAGAGAGAGAGAGAGAGAGAGAGAGAGAGAACACGCCAGGGAGTGGACTTTTATTGGGGAACAAAAAATTCCAGGGAAAATCCCATCCAATGAAGGTTAAGGGGGGCAGCATCTCAAGGTCAGGGGCAACGATTGAGTCTTCGGGACAGTGGCTAGACACCACTCTGCATGGACAAGCCCTCGAACCTGGAGAAGGGTGGGGAAAGCTCTGACACAGCTGTGTCTAAGCGCCTCTTACCCAGCCAGGGAGGTAACTCAAATCATGTGCGAGGATGGCCTCCCACACTAGAGTATTCTTAGAATTCTGCCATTAGTAAGAAGAAGATCCTGTGATCATCACCTCACAAAGTGTTCCCAGTTTCTGAATGAGCGACTGCCTTGCCAGCAGGATGTGAGAGACACAGTGGTGTTCATGCTCCAGTGAATTGCACTGATGCTGCAGCAAAAGTCTTCCCAGTGTGTTTTAGCTGGCATCTCAGCAACTGGCTTAGGTGGGAGAAGTGAATTTCAGATATGATGGCTTTGGCCCTCCAATGAATTGTGCCAGCACCCATGCATATAGGTTCCTTGCTCTAGGTGTTCAAGTGAATCAGCATGCCACAAACAAAATTGTGGCACTCTTCCAGTCCTTCCAGTGAGCTCAGCAGCAGCAGAGTGGCATATTAGCACTATAGAAACCCACTAACGTCTCTAATTACTAGGAGGCCATAGCTGTACCCTCTGCCTGAGCTCTGTGTCTCAGCTATGATAGGAAGCACATATTCTAAGGCTGTTTACTTTTGACATTCTCATCTTTAGAAATAGTACTCCTTTATGCACATACTGTTCATGTATCCTCAGAGCTCCCCTTTCCCATATTTTCATAACTGGTCACTTACTTTACTAGTAATCATTTTATACTAAATTTGTCTTATTCAGATAATTGGTGTATATTTGCTTTCTCTTGACAAAACACTAATTCATACATTTGATTATTATTTTATGCTCAGATATAAATATATTTGATATTTCAGGAGCATTTTGACAGTTCTGTAATTCACTACACATTTACAATATGCAATTTATGTTAGATAATATATGTTGTGGATATAGTTATCCAGGCTAAATAACCACTGGAAAAGAATAGCTATAAATTCCCAAGAGATGTTGTAAAGTTAAGATAAAAAGTGATGGAAAAAAATTATCCATAGATCTTAGAGATTATTCCTGTGGCAAAGTTTATGCCATAGCTTGGTTTTTAAGGTTTCCACTAAGCATATAATCTTTTAAACACCAATCTAATTAATTCCCTATCTTATTTTGTCAAATAAATTGTTGCTTATTGTCTGCAGCCTAAAACTCCAACTAGGACAGCAACAAGGTTTCAATGTAGATTACTGAGGGTTTTTTTTTTTTTAAATAACAATAAGCTGAGAAATTTCTGCTACATCAATTATTTAAATCTACCATTGATTTGGCATACAATTAGAACCTTTATTCACGTGACTGATTAATTCTATTACTTGAACTAGCTAATTTACAAAAAGTAAAATAATAAACATCAGACCTGCTCCAGAAGTTTGCTTAGTGTGAAAAGATTCCTGCATACAGGGTTAGTATTTATAGCTGTGACCATGTGATATGTCTCAAAATGGGCAAGAGCCAGAATTCCAATTGGCTTTAATTAGTTCTTTCCCACAAAATTTCCTCTAACAAAAACCATTCCTATTTTCAACTTGAACTTACTTAATAGGTGACCACTTACTTTCTAAAACATTTTTTAAGTTTTCTTATTAATAGTTTGTCTCTCCAGTTTCCAGAGGGCTGAAAATAAACATTTGGATATGGAAAAGAATTTTAATAATGGTGGGCCTTCATTAGCAATGTATTTATGTTCCAAAACTTGGACAAATTAACTTGTTTATAGATTTGGCATTGAGAAATGTTGCAGTTGCCAAGAAAATGACACTATAGATCTAGAGTTGAATTAACCTCATGGTATACACTTGCATAGTCTGAATTTATTTCAGAAACAACTCTTAGATGATCAGCACAGGGAATTTAATATGAGTTTTGTCCAGGAAACAAGTATCAAATATAAAAGTTTTTGGATAATATAGAAGATACTTTCCAAATGAACATAGACTCCTAAGTACATATTTTTTAAAATACAGTATTGTTTGTAAAATGAAACATACTATTTAGAATGTATGAAAGGTGTATTATAATTGTATTTATAAATTTGGTGCATATTCTAAAATAAAATTATGCTTTTTCAATGACATTGAAGTTTTTAGATGAAGTTACAAACAGCAAAGTGGCCGAATTTTAGAAAACAATTAACTGATATAGATGACATCCTTAAGGGCAAATTTATTTTAAAAGCATTAAAACTAATTCATCAATTTTATAAATGTCTGAATGATGGAATCAAGACTCACAAACAATTTTTATCATTTAGGAAAAACTAAAATACAAAAAAAAAACACTTTTAGCTTTGTAAAAAGATAAACAAGTATACACAAGGATTAATAAAAACTGTTTAAATTACAAGGAAATTACTCCTTATAAATTAATCTATATTACATCTGTAAGGGTACAATCAAAGTTACCAAAAATCACTTCAAAAAGACTGTCTAAAATAGGGCAAAGCAACTTAATGGGTGAGATAATTTTTCTGTATGATATTTAAACTTTAGATAGCATTTTGTTTAAAACAGGAAAAGGAGAAAAGTGAATCTGAGATTAAATTCAGTAGTGCCGATTCAAGTCTTTTGGTGTATATCACTAGTTTTGAGCTGTTGTGCTAATAACAGTCTGTTCCAATACATGTACCAGAGCCCTACACACAGTCACAATTTTGGGAAGTGAGACCTGGTCTAGTGGTTTTGAAACAGTTCTCCAAGTGATTCTGATGTTTGAAACTCAAAACAATTACTGGGTCAAAATACTTGTATATTTTGGGCATGGTATTGAACATGTTTTAGCTAGATTCATTCAGTTGTTTAAATTTGCTAATATTTCTTTCAAATAATAATGCTTATCCTTTGCTTAAATATTTAATTTTCTATGAAAAAATGTTTTCAAATATCATTTATATAAAGAATGAAACTCCTTCTTAAAACATGTGTTGATTTTTTCCTTATTATTAGACTGTGAATTTGTTTTTATTTTGAAAGAGATGCAAAAAGGAGTCCACAACTTTCAAACTATTCTTTAAACAACAAGGTTGTCAATATTTAATTTTCAGGGAACACATTTTTTAAAAAGCAAAATAATATTAGTGTATTTTTCAACCAGAAGAAATTTGTTAACTATTTTCTTGGCATTATTTAATCAATGGTGCCATGATAAGAAACACAAACCAGCATATAACATTAGGGATTATGGATTAGCTTTAAAATACACTCAGCGTGCCCATGAGTCTAAAATTTTACCTTGAACTCCAATTTCTCTCCTGTTTTTCATCCCCCCATTACTTACAATTTGTGATAATTCGTTGGCTTGGATTCTCAATATTCATATGACCTAATAATTATTTTTTGTGCCCCAGAATTCCCCATTGTAGTAAAAATACCACTTTTACTCAGCTGCTTAGGATTAAATCCCAGTTGTTGACCTTGTCTTATCTCTTCCTCAAACCCATCCACATTCATCATGAATCTCTGTTTACATTTCCTTCAAAATATACCAGAATTCATCAATTTACATAAGTCTCTCAGCCTAAAACTGCCCTTTATTTGTCTGAATTGCTGTATTAATCTGCCTTGTTTTCCTCCTTCCAGTCTTTCACCTCCCTAAAGTCAGTTCCTCAGGCAGTTAGTTGCCCTAGTGATCTTATAAAAGTTAATATCAGTTCATGTCATTCCCTTGTTCCAAATCCTCAAATGGCTTCCACAACATTTGGAACACAGTGAAACTCCTTTCATGATTCACTTGATCTTATCCAATTTACGCTGTCCAGGTCTGCAAACTCAACCCTCTATTCTCTTCTTCGTTCCTGTACTCCATCCTCAGTCACACTGTGACTTAGGGGCCTGGTATTTACTTGTCCCTATTTCTAGAAAACATTTCTTCCAGATATAGGTATGGCTCACTTTATTTTGATCACTTGTCTTTATTACTCTTTTCTTCGACTGCTTATTTAAAATCTGTTCTCCTCCATATGAGTATATACCATAGAGCCAAGACATTTTAAAAAACAAAATTAACTAATTTTTAATTAAAAATTTGTTTGTTTTAAATTATTTGTTACAAAGTCTGAATTTAGCAGGCTGTCTGTATACTAAGGAAAAAAATGAATGAAATGGAAGTGAAGAATTAGAGTACTTCCTTTCCATATCAGTCAGCTCTTCCACAGTGCTTGAATTACCTAACTCTTGTGAGGTCCTTTTATTTGCACTGCATTAATTTGCTTTATTTAAAAGCCTCTATTGACATTGGTAAGACAAATACTCAAAATGCCATCCTGTCACATTTATCCTCTCCTATAGCATTTGGCAGCACTCCATGTTCATACCCATGTCATTCTTGAACTTCTAGATTTTTTTTTCTGATGCCTGTTTGCTGCACCTGGCACTAGATAGTTTTTCAACGATTTTCATTTTTTTAATTTTACAGAAGTGTGCTTTTTATGCACTCTACACATGCTTTTTTGTATAATTACAACTAAATGTAAACCCAACACCCCTTCTTTTACTATGCTTTTACAATAGGACCCTCTGAGTTCAGTTGACATTCAAAATTTCTCTAATAATTGCCTTTCAAATCTTACCTGTTAGTTCTCACATCGACTTCTAGAATACCTTAACCAGAAACATTCTTATATATATTTCCTAAAATAACCTGTTATAAATGTTATCTATGTATCTAGTAGGTAGAGAAAATCCCAGGGATAGGATGAGGGACTCATGAGAGAAAATGAAAAAAATAAAATTAAGGTTTTATCATCCACTAAGGTGTAAGAGATATTGAAAAAAAAATTAAGGTTTTATAATCCACTAAGGTGTAAAAGATATTATGGGGACATACATGGAAAAAATTGATTATAAGATTATAATTTCTGAAATTTTAATAATGTATATGTGAAGTGTTAATATTTTATTTTCTCTACTTTCTATGCACATAAAGTGTATATGTACATATATGTGTGTGTGTGTGTGTGTGTATATATATATATATGTGTGTGTGTATGATTGTTCATTATCATTGCACACTATAATTTATTTGCTACTTGGTTTTTCACTAGCTATGTTCCACATATTCTAAATGTTAAATAGAGGTCTTTTAATATTACTACATATTTACTTCTATCTATGCAATTGAGTGGATATTTGTGTTTCAATTTTTATGTTTTAAATTAGGTAGGCTTTGAAACCCACCACTTATCAGGATGCATGTGATTTTCTATGCCAGATGGTGTGTAGAAGAAATTTAAGAAATCAGAATTACTTTATTATTATTATTATTATTATTATTATTATTATTATTATTATTATTTGGTGTAAGCCTGAAGCATTTCCAAACCTTAAGAGTTGTGTTAAATCATAATATTGTCTCACATTATTTTAAATTTATTTTATTGGGAAACAGTTATTGCTAAACTGCTGAAAGGGTTTCAAAAATGATTTAAACATTTAAGGATAAGATAAAACTCTTACCTTCCTATGGTTTATAATAGGAGAAAAGCAAATATAATATTACTGAGTTGAAATAGAAATATGGAGAGGGAGAGAAAAAAAGGGGAAGGGATTTTATGAATTCTTATCGATTAACAGGGAATCTGCTGTCTCAGGGTTTTATTGGTTTCCATGAGCTTCTTTAACAAAGTAGAATATACTGGGTCTCTTCAAACAACTGATTTTTTTCCCCAGTTTTGGAATCTAAAAAGTTCCCAATGAAAGAGTTGTTAGGGTCACATTAGAAACTGTAGAGGAATTCTTCCTACCCCTTCACCCCAGCTACTGAAGTCTTGCTGATAATCTTTAGTATTCCTTTGTTTGCAATCCAGTAACTCCAGTTCCAGCCTTTGTCTTATCTTGTCATTCCCCCTGTCTATCTTTCTTCATATTGATACAAGACCTACTGAAAGACCTACCAGGTAGCACCTAATCTTACTTCAGTATCACCTGATTTTAATTTATCTACATCTGTTAAGATCCTATTTCAAGATAGGGTCACCTTCTGAGGTACTAGGGTCTGGACTCAGACACATCTTTTGGGGGGTATTCAACTAAAATAGTGGCTTATAGGATTTATTAATAGAAGTGTATTCATCAAGTGGAAAGATTGCATGACAATTACTTTATAAATATATTGAGGTACAATGAAAAGATTCCAAATGAGTAAAACTACTTACTCATATATTGAAAAAAAACTAATATTCACAGTTGTGAGAAAGTAAAACTTTTGTTTGGGAAACAGTGAATAATACAAATAGACTGGAGAATAAGTTGTGTATGAATAACTAAAAGAAGAAAGGTGAAAGAGTACAGAAGATCTATTTTATAAAGAGGCTTAATTACCAGACTGATGAAGTTGTATTCAATTCTCTGGACAACATATATTCAACACAGACCATGCCAGAAGTTGAGATGACATGTGTGTTATAGAAAAATCAGTACACTTTTGTAAGTAAATTTGAAGTGCATATGAGTGCAAGCAAATGTAGTAAAGTCCAGGTTAGAGAAATTACATCCTAGACTGGAATGATGGAAGTTGCAATGAAAAGCAGGTGCTGGAATTTTTTAATCTACATTCAATTATTTTTGTAATAGAATTGGTACAAAGTATACAATTCATTTTTATTCCAAGCAATTATCAATGGCAAATGACGAAACTCAAAAGTCATCTTCTAACATTTGGTGTTTATATCATCTCTGGAAAGATTTGCACCAAATTGCATCAAAGCAGTTAATTTAAAATCTTTGCAGAATTACTGTTTTTAGAGATCATACCATTAAAATTTACCAAGTCCCATTTTTGTTTGTATTATCGTACTTTATTTTGTTAAAGTATTTTTTAAATGCTTTTTTGAAAATAAATAAATTGTAATTGCACTCCTTTTCCTACCCCTAAAATTTTTCTTGTCAGGAACTAGCATTCCAAAAATGTAGTTAAGTATGCATTTTATCACATCTAGAGAAACATATTTAGTCAATGCTAAGAATAAATGTGTGTAAATGAAACTCTATGCCAAATATCTTACAAATTTATTCATTCATTGAAAAAAGTTCTACTGAATACCTATTACAAATAAACCACTGCAATAAATGCCAAGCAAAATTGGAATTTATACAAAAATTTTCCAATGTGGTCTCTTCTTGGAAGTTATTCATATTCTATAAATAAATATAAGGCTGTTACAAAAAGGAAAGAATGATCATTGCAATAAATGTGCTATAAAAATTTAAGTGTTTGTGTTAGACATTGTGGTGTACCCAGTGGTACCACCAGCACTTCCTTTATCTTTGCCATTTGAACTGTTTTAGGCAACAGGTGGTCATGTGCTGTTTGATCATGATTAGGCAAAGGCTAAGTGCTTATAGTAATTCTGTTCACTGTTTTAAGACATAGTCATATGAATGGTCACGTGATATGATTTTTGGAAATACAATATGACTCTGACAGACGTGTCTGGTAAAAGTGTCCTCTCTCTTAAACAGAGCATACCAAAGGGTCATGTCTTTTTTCATCCTTCTGACTTTTCAAAGGTGCCATCTTTTTTTCATGCCTATCAGAAACATACTTTCTAACTACATTTACCTCTGTAAATAACATACATATGTTAAAAAAGAAGAAGAAGAAGAAAAAGAAAAAAGAAAAAAGAAAAAAAAATTATGAAATGTGAAGGGGTTTTGGAAAGCTGAGGTGGAACACACAGAGAGGGCTGACATTCTGGTGACATCGGATCAAAGCTGCTGATTATTTTTGTGGGCCTTTCAAAGTCTCTCTTGTTTTTAGTAAAGCCATGTGTGCCTGCAAACGATGTATAATATGTGTTATTTCTGGATGAATGCACTTAATTATCTCTAAAAATCATTTCACCAACAGATGTCTCCTCCTCCTTTTCCTTGTACTAATCATTCTCTGCAGTTGCAAACTTTTTTTTTTTTTTTCCCTGAGTCCTTGTGTTCCCTCTCTTCTTCTTTCTGAAGGATTTTTCCTCCAGGGCAATTTCCCCTCTCAAATCCACAGTATGAAGCAGCATAAAAGATACCATAAAGCTTTGAAAATGTTCCCTAGTGCATATTTTAATATAACTACCAGATTTGTCCAAACAAAGAAAATGAATTTTCATCATTTTAGTAATTTTTGCAATGGCATTATAATCCAAATTTGTTAATTTATATATCCCTACTTGTTCATCCATGTATATGTGGTTATACATTATTATTTTGACAATGATTAGAAAATGAATAGAGCTGTACAAACTTTTATTGTTATTAATTTTCATTTTTATCTCATTTTGTGAATCACATCAATTAAGTTGTTTAGGTATTAGGATCACATGGGGCACATTAGATGAGTCCTTAACCCAAGTTCCAAGTCTCCATAAAAATAAGCAAACTTATCATTTTGGTTTAGAAATGAAAATAAGCCCAAAAGGGATTATACACACATTAGAGTTTTATCAGACCTTAATCTAGTATTACTGTCACATTTTAGATTTCATATCATCTTGGCTCAATTAAAGTGATTATGGTTGATATATTTGACTTCTAATTTATTATTCAATTGAGGATTTGATATAATACAATCAAACCAAAGGCACTTAAGTGTTCAGAAATAACTGGATGTAAAAAGGGGGCTTTTATAAGTGAAGACAACATGTTTAAACTGCACAACTTTCTTAGTGTTTTAATTAAGAATAAGACTTTGAATTTGACCCTTTCAGTCATCACATCAGGTGCTTTGGATTCAATTGATTTATAAGTCACAAGGCCCACACAGTGTGCTGAAGGCCTTGCTGTGCTTTGCCTTCCCCTCCTCTCCTTTATTTTTCTTTTTTCCCTTTGTGCATGTCAACAGCCTACAAAACATAAAACACATCATGGAAGAATCTTTGTCATTTTTGGTTTGACAAATATTTCAAGCTGATTGTTCTTGAATATTAATCCTGGTGAAGAATCGTTAAATTGCATAATTGCTTGATCATAATAGAGTGTAACCTGCCCTGGGAAAACTATAAGCAGAATGCATCAGTATTTCATCAGTGAAATACTTTCAAAACTTCCATTAGATTTTGGAAGAGATGCAGTGTTTTCAAATTTGAATCTAAAATAAATTAATTAATTTAAAAAACTCAACCCCTGTTAGAATGGCTATTATCAAAAAATAAATTTAAAAAAGGGGGTCATAAGGGTGTAGAAAAACGGAAGCCCCTATACACTGGTAGGAATGTAAATTAAAAGAGTCACTATGGAAATCAATATGGAGGTTCCTCAGAAACTTAAAATAGAACTACTATATGATACAGCTATAACACTCTTAGGTATTTATCTAAAATGAAGTTAGCATATAAAAGAAATACCTGCATGCCCAAGTTTACTGTGGTATAGTTCACAATACATGTGCCCATCAATAGACAAATGGATAGATTAAAAAGATATGTCATATTTTCTTTAATAATTTAATATTTATATTAATTTAATTTAATATAACATATGTATATACATATTTTTTGAGCATGGAAGCCATAAAGAAGAATGTAATCCTCTCATTTATACCAAAATAGATGGAACTGGTGGATTCATGTTTAGTGAAATAAGTCAGACAAACAAAAGAAAACAACAAGAATTTAATTCTCTTTTATATGTGGAAGCATAGAAAAATAAAAAAAAAAAAAAAGTCAAACAGACAGTAGAAAAGGTATTACTATGGTCTAAGAAGGGCATCAGGTGGGTGGAAGAGGTGAGGGTAGATTGAGTGAATGGGATCAATGCTTAGTGTATGCATGTATCTTCCATCAAATCCTATTAATTTGCACAATTAATGTGTGCTAATACTAATGTACTCAAAAAATGTCAGCCAATCAAATTGAAGAGTGTAGTTGAATTCAAATGTATCATACTAAGTTTGATGTGAATTTGAGAAATTAACTTGAGAAAATAACTTAAAATTCATAAGCATTATTTTACTTGTCTGTATAATTATAGTGTTTTTCGTCTAATTAGCTTTGTAATATATTGATACTTTATCAAATAAATTGCATGGTTATTTTATACTTTAGTTTTTTTAATGTATATGAAAAGGCATATAAAATGGAAGATCAAAATAAATTAAATACATGAGAAAATGATGACAAGGAAAAAGACCAACCTGCGAACATCAAGTCAAAAAGTATCTTTTTGTGGATTGCTTTCTACTTCCATTTTCCTTCACAGTCATTATGTTAAAGAATTACAATTTTAATCATATCTGGAATAACAATCTTCATAGTGTAGTGCCCTAAAAATTTTAATACTTCTAACTATTTATAATTCATTCATACTGTATGTTTGTTTGGAGTATGCTTTATGATATTCCTAATATATTTAAATACTATGGATAAAAATAAAACATATTTAGACATGATTGCTTCAAAGAAATTTAAGAATGCAAGCCTTTTAAAGATACTGATGCAGGAAAAATTTGACAGTTTAGCAAAGACTGTGTCTTAGTAGCTCCAAAACAGGATTTCCTGTCTACTGAAATAAATAAAAGTTAAAGGACAAACAATTGACTGGAAGAGTCAATCAGATAACCCAAATGCTTAATGCATCTTGCTTTGAGACAGCAAGGTGTCATGACCCTCTACAGGTACAGCTCTGGTGTCTCTGAATGCATTTGCTTCAGATAAAAACATATAAAATACTATGTAAAAATTATATATTCATATTGGATATATAGGAAATTACATATAATTGATCATATTAAGCATTATATAATATATAAATTATATATTAATGTATTTAATATATATTAGTTGTATATTAATTCAATAAGCAAACAAAACAACTTCAAGCCCAAGGCTTAAATGTTACTAGTTTTTGAAATATATTTAGAGCTTTTGGCAACACTTTCAAAGCAATCAAAGATATCATAGGCATCTTAATTTAGTGACTTTTAAACAAAATGTAAAGAACACTATTAAAACATAACTTTGTAAACATGATTAAAAGCTACAGCTCTAATATTTTCTTCTTCATTTGAATTTTGATAGAACTTAAAATATAGTAACATCAATTATGTTCTATCTCATGGATTTAATGTAGAAGTATCTTGTAACATTATGTAAAATATTATTTGTAAGTATCAAAGTCAAGATTCAGGGGAAAAAAACTTATCATGAGCCTTGAAGAAACTAACCAATGTTATTCATTGAATATGAAAATTCCCAGTAAGTCCTTTGAGGATATATTTCTTCTATTTCTCCTTAGACTTTAAATTGCCAGTAAGACCAAGATATTCTTTGCACTTAACACTGAGATGTAATAAAGTATTTTCAAAATTACTAAAAAATATAATAAACAGTGATACCAATTTGTTAAGCATTTTAGCATAATATCTGTGTCATAATTTTTTAAAAATTATAAATCTCAACAACAACCCTAATGCGGGTCACAGGATTATAAGAATCTCTTTTAGAATAAATACTCTTATGTGATCTGAATTGAATCAAAATTGAATTGATGTAAATGTAATTCCTTATCACAGACTATGACAGAGTCTTAAAATTTTAGGGTAATGTTGCCAGTATAACACAGGAGCCACATGCCAGGGAAGGGGACCACCGGTAGAAGCTGAAAACAATGCATGAAAATAGATTCTGTCCTAGAACTTCCACCAAACAATGGAAGGGGCTAACACTTGCATTTTAGTGAGTGATATCTATTTCTGAAGAATTCCTGCATGACTATAAAATAATAAGTTTTTGTTGTTTTAATTGATTGTTAGTCACAATTTGTTACAACCATTATAGGAAACTGGTAAAGTATTATTGACTACTTCTGCTATAATCTTTTCTTTTTATTTAGATTTCTAAACTAAATGTGTTAAAGAAACAGTCATATCTTCTATCTTTCAACATAATTCTTTCTTATGTGCAGGTAGTATTAAGACTACATGCTTGAGAAAAACTGATACCTAATATCAGGTAGAATTAATGGGAGACCCTAATATCTAAATAATTGTAGATGATTTTCTCTCCAGGTACACATTTCATTTTAGGCATAAAATTTCTGTAGGTTACTATGTAGCATGACTTTATTTTTCTGGTAGATTTTTATGCAGTTGTTGTGTTGCTTTAGAAAAATCTCATATATAAACCAATGCCCTTTGGTTCTTCATCTTTTCATACTCAGCAACATGTTTATTCTCTTTTTTATTAGACTTTGAGTTGCCAACAAGTGGAAGTGTAAGCTGCACTTACACTGAAATATAATGTTTCAAGTAATGCATTTTTAAAAAATGAATAAATAAAAATGGACTTGGTGAAGTAAGTTTATTTAAAACTTTTATCAAAATTTAGCACTGTACTTGTGATATAATACTTTTTAAAAATTGCAGCACTCTGCAACAATCATTAATGAAGTAATTCAATCTGTGCTTATGGTTTTTGGAAGCAGACTAAAATGGTCATATATGGAAAGAAAAATAAGAAGATGTCTATACATTAATTCTAAAAATATGATTCCTAGGAATATATTGAATCTAGGTTCATTGCAGTTAGAAGGTTTGATCAAAGCCACATATTCCCTATTAGAAAAATGAAGATTTGTGGCACTGTAACTGAAGAGAAAACTGGACACAGTCACCCTGAGCTAATTGTGTATGCTGCATTTAATAAGCTTGCTGCCTAATGGACTTCATCACAGGAAAGTCTTATTGCCCAAGAGACCTTGACATCAGGAGTATTGTTGGAGGGTTTTTGTCGATGTACCTATCCAGCTATTTACCTACCCAGGGTTAACATGGGACTTTTTCAAAGGTTGATTGGTTCAGTCATCACTTTGATTTCCTGTCTACTGTCACCTTTTGCAGTAATCACATAAGTAGTTTCTGTTGTTGTTTTTTAAGCAACCTGGATTAAGAAAATAGTTTTCACTTATACTAAGAGGTGTTTTTCATTAAGCAACCTGATCAAAGTTGCTATTTTCAATTTATATGCTAATAAAGTATACTTTAGAACTTATAAACATGCATTACCCAGTGGGATTTTGTTCCTGGATTCAACATAATCTGTGGCCTCTGAGGATCTCTTCAGGTTATAAGAGTATAAGAAAAGTAGTTGTCAATTGAAAAATGTGAGGCCATATGCCCAATGAGGTGGATGTTTAGAGCAACCAATGATAACTTTAAAAAAAGGTTAGAAAGAAATGCAAATATGACAAATATCATATAAAAATTTTGACATTAGTTATTCCTTTTTTCTAAGAATATTATACATCAAATGATTGGTAAAAGCATATGTTTATCTTGTGAACTCTCCTTATATTCCTCTGTTTACATTATACATAATTTATATATATAATTTATTGTAATGTCTAATAGATGTTACTTTGATCAAATTAAGTAAGTTTATAAAACCAGCTATGAGTAAAATGTGGTTTTTAGATAATCCCTTAATATGACTTCTGCTCTTGGTAGTGAATATAAAGTATTCCTTAAGTGCAGAGGATTCTGTTTGTTTGTGTGATTGCTCTTCCCAGAAATATCTGAAGGGCCTAATGTGAGAAATTGATTCTAGGGAAGACAATATACAGGTTATTTTGTGTGAAAAGGCTTAAATTAGGGTTCTACTCAAATATGCATAATATAGTTAGTTGTGTAAATCAGGACTTTTTGTGAAAATTTTATTGCACAATACAGAAAAAAAAAAAAAAACCTCAGCATTTGATTGTAGGAATATCAACAGAGAAGACTCACAGAGACATTGAAACAACGGAGTTGGTGAATGAGCAGAAGCTATTAATAAAATAAAGCAATGGTCAGAAGAATTTGTAGATCAACAGAAAGTAGAAACAATGAGGAATTAGAAACCAAAAGAAACAAAGAGTTGTGGTGACTGGAGTTTGTTGATTGAACAAACTGCTGCAGAACTGTGGAGGTGAGTTGAAGGTACAAAGTTCTCCAAACTGCTACTGCTGATAAACTCGGAGGTAGTCATGGGTTGGAGAACAGATAATGGAAAGGCCTAGTGTATCAAAGAATTCTCTGGAAGGAAATCATGAAACTGTCCTATTTACAGTTCCCTTGCATAGAGATTTTTTTTTTTTTCCTTCTCAGTTGGTTACATTAATGATTTGGAAATGAAAGTGAAAAGCCTGTGCTTTCAGATACAACTGGAATATGATCTATCATATAAGTGGATAATCCATTTAAATAAACACACTTCTCAGTTCCCTTTGTTCAGATAAGACTAATTTAGCATGAGAGATATTTTCTGTGGCTTATTAAAAAAATCTGGTTAAAAAAAAAAGGACACTTGTGCATTTTGCTGCTTTGTTATTTATGCTTAAGCACTTGCCATCTTCTTGGTGATTTATGGATAGTGTGTGTGTATGTGTGTGTGTGTGTGTTAGAGAGAGAAGAGAAGAGAAAGAAGTATGCTGATTGTTATGGACACTGTTAGTGATTTTCTGTTAGATTATTTATATTGAAATATTTTCAAAACATTCATTTGGTAAACCTTTATAACTACTCACTGATCCTAGATTTTCTTCTTTTGGGCAAGTAGGTAAATTGTATACTTCCCTATCTAATTGAAAAGAGATGAGTCTCATAACCTGCTGTGGCCAATGACATTTGAGCTAAAATTATATCTCATATCAATTTTAGATGGAAATATTTAATTATTAAAGATCAAGCTTTCAGTTCATTTTTCTTCTGTTGCAAATTGCTTTTCTGATGCATGGACAGGGAGTTACCTGTTGACTGTAGGTAAAATACCCAGTAAATGATGAAGAGCTACTGAGGTTTTGCAGTTGTTGTGTACTATAATGTAATGTAACCTATTTGGAGTAAGCCCTAAAGTAGGGAAACTGTCAGAAATTATGTGGGTGTTAGAGACAGAGGTCTTTGATAGATAAGGGTTGTCTCCTGAATGTATCCATATTTAAGAGAGGAGACACAAAAGATACAGACTCTTGTTCCTTTGAAAATGTAAAAATTGTTAGATATTACAATAATTATTTTATTAATAATTGTAATTATTTATGAACAATGTGATAAAAAATCTCATTTTTAATGAAAGAGAAATTTTTGTCCTAATATTTATGATTTTGCAAATAGATTTCACACAATTTCTAAAGGAATACGAAAACATTAATTTAAATATTCAAATTTAACAAATCAGATATGTATAAAATTTTCATGCTTTTCTCTGTCACCTTTAATTTCATGGCAGTTTCTTGCTTTGGTTAATAATTTCTGACTCACTAGTTAAACTATTTTCATCTTCTTCAGATCTTTGTGAAGTATCTTCGTTTTTCTTACTTTTGCTAATATTTCTATAATTATCAAAATAAAAGGAAAAATAGAACTACATTATCTATTAAATTAATATGGTTTTAATCAACTAATAAGAAATGTGACGTAGTTCTAAATATTGTTCCATTTACTCAAAACTAGGCAATAGAAAAACATGTAAGCATATATAATTAGCTTTATGACTTGCTTTGACCAATGAGATGACAACAGACATGAAGTCCCTGCTTGGTGGAAAGCTTAAAAGTTGATACACCAAATGGAAAGGATATACAGCAGAACCTAATTGATCTTTAATTTAAGAAAGAAGTAAATCCTTTTTTTCCTTGACATTATTTTGTGTAATATAAGCAAGAAAACCTTCCTGCTTGAACATTTGCAATTTTAGAGATATTTTGTGCCATAACATTATGAATAGTCTCTCTACACTAGAATTTTGCTCAGATTCTGATGGAAATTGTCTCTGTCTTTTTCACATTAAGAATTAAAATAGGGTCGGGCACGGTGGTGCAAGCATGTAATCCTAGAAGCTGGGGAGGCTGAGGCAGAAGGATCACAACTTCAAAGCCAGCCTCAGCAAAAGTGAGGCACTAAGCAAGTCAGTGAGACTCTATCTCTAAATAAATACAAAATAGGGCTTGGGATGTGGCTCAGTGGTCAAGGGGCCCTGAGTTCAATCTCCAATACCTCTCCAAAAATTTGTCTTTTCATAACTGATTTGTTACAGATATTTATTTTTGTCATATATATTATAAACTAATTTTATTTATTATCTAAATTAATTTTGTTTTATAAGACTGGGTTGTTTTAATTGCAGAAAGGCACATTGTTATAGATATTATTTTGAAGACGTAAATGTTGGATTTTATGAATCATTTAAATAAATTAATGTTAATAATTTTTTAATATTGACAAACTAGTATATATTATTGTCATGAGATTGCTGTGCAATACAGATTTCAAAAATTATTTAGTTTCCTATATAGTTAAAAAAGTCCTCACTTTGTAATTAATTTGAAATGTCACTTTTGTCATTAAAAAAATAATTTTCTAAAATGTTCCAATGGTCTTTCATTCTCTCAAATATGCTTTATTTATGGTCAGTTTAGGTACTTCTATTACTGCCATTCTTTTGAATTATAATTTTTATCCATTTGTTCGCCAAAACCTAATTTAGAATTATTTTATTATTTTAAGAATTACTTGGCTGACTGACATAAAATACCACTGATATTGCATTTGAATGACTTTGTACTCATAAATGAATCTGAAGGAGAATTAATGCATTTGCAAAATTTATTCTTCTACCCAGGAATGTAACATGTCTATAAGTTTAAGCTGATTCTTTTTCATTTTCCTGGCAAATACTCATAAATTTATCAAATAATGAATTATTTTTCTTTCACAATAATTAAAATTTTCCGTTTTTATTTTACTGATTAAATTTAGTATAATAAATAGTAATGAACTTATGGGACTGGCACATAGCTTTCCTTGTTGATTATTGGCACGAGAAAACTTTAGATCAATAATAAAAACTTGTTCCTGTTTTGGTTGGAATTTTCATTGAGTGTGAATACTGATTTTGCCAAAAGACTCTACTTAAATAGTCACATATTATTTTCATTGCATTTTAATGTGTTTAATTACATAAACAATTTTGAAATTTGCCCCTCCTAGCATTCCTTAAATTCATATCTTTGTAAAACTTTCTTTGTCTTCTCTTTCTTAGCTCCTTTCCCTCTTCCATTTATTTTTCCTCCTTTATTTCTTGCTCTTTCATTTCCTATTCTATAAGTTAATTTCATTTGTATAAGTGAACCAGTTAAAGTCTAGTCTGAAAGGTAGAAACCGTACAAGATATTTTTAAAAAGGTCATTGTATATAGGGAATTGGTAAAATTGTAACTAGAAAGCAATGTATGTATATATACACACACATACATACATACACACACACACACAAATGGGAGCAGGTATAACAGAGATAGTAGGTATAACAGAGATATCAGCTAAGAAAAAAGTCACCACTTCCAGGACAGAAGAGGGATCCCACAAAGATTGGACTTGGACCTCTGAGGAGTCCTCTGCTTTTATCTTAGGAGCCCAGAAAAGGCTCCCTGAAGACTGGGATTCTGAGGAGGGGTGACTGGCCATCAGTTCTTGGTACATAAGAAGAGGCACAATTGAACTGGTTCTAAAATACTGGAAAAAAAATCAAATATACATATGAAATTTGAATGAATTTTCTGGTGAGGAGAAACACTATTGCCAAGATAATGCAGACAAGAATAACAAGAAAAACAGTAAAGATGTTCATTCTCCCTCCTGTCATTCAATACCACTTCACTCCTTTCATTGTTTAAAGAAATGAAAGAACAACAGTTGACCATGGAGAAATGTAATTTTCAGAGGCCCAGCCCCCAAAACAGAAAAGTATCAAAGGTACTGTGGAGTTGAGAAACAACAGCTTAATAAATGACCCAACTGGAGCTGATTTCTAATTTCTGTTTCAAGTATTAGTGTGGTATGAAAAATGTAATAATTTCATATTTTTCTTGTTCTGGAATAGTTAATAGAACATGAGAATTGCCTGTACATTAAAAGTTCAAATACAACATGAATCAAAACTCTGGTATCCGTGCCATCTCTATGGTAATTTTGCAATCTTTATATAACTTTTGTGAGGGTTACTACTAACTTCTGTCACGGTGTTTCACAATGCAGTAACAAATATGCATATAGGCAGACTTAAATATACAACCAAATACACCCATACATTTATTCAGATAATCACATATTGAATAAGACAATTTTAATAAAAATACATCTTTCACTAAAAGACTTTATCTAGTAACTTAATTAAGCAGATGACTCATCAGTAAATCATAGCAGTTTTAGTAAAGTTGCTGCTCTATATGGGTCTCTTTCTAGCAGGTGAATAAGAAGTTTGCTTTAGGTGGGGCCTTTGATTAAGATTTGAAGCTCAAAATTTACCTGATTGAAGCTCAATAGTAAACTACCTACCTTGTTATACTTTGTTTAGTTATTGTCATTTATACTCTGGACTTGAATAGGGAGTGAAGTTAACAAAAAATGAGAGAACTTTTAAAAGTAATTAATTTCCTTTCTTTATCTCTTAGATCTCTAATAGAGTGTCCTCTCTGAGGTACATTGCTTCTCAAATCATTTGGGCCATTTTGTCTGTAAAATCCAGGCAAACCTGCCTTGAAAGAAATCTCACCTTCCTTTATTATTTTTTTATATATTTATTTAATTATTCTAGTTTTTGTACATGACAACAGAATACATTTCAATTCATAGTACACATATAGAGCACTATTTTTCATGTCTCTGGTTGTACACAAAGTAGAGTCACACAATTCGTGTTTTCATACATGTACTTAGGGTAATGATGTCCATCTCATTCCACCATCTTTTCTACCCCTATGCCCCCTCCCTTTCCGCTCCTCCCCTTTGCCCTATCTAAAGTTTCTCCACTCCTTCCATGTTCCCCCCAACCCTTATTATGTATCAACATCTACATATCAGAGAAAACATTTGGCCTTTGTTTTTTGGGGATTAGTTTACTTCAGTTAGCATGATATTCTCCAACTCCATCCATTTACCTGCAAATGCCATGATTTTATTCTCTTTTAGTGCTGAATAATATCCCATTGTGTATTTATACCACAGTTTCTTTATCCACTCATCTGTTGAAGGGGATCTAGGTTGGTTCCACTATTAATCTATTGTGAATTTGTGCTGCAGTAAGCATTGATGTCACTATGTCACTGTGGTATGTCCTTGATCAACTTTGAGGTGAGTTTTGTGCATGGTGAGAGAAAGGGGGTTAATTTCATTTTTCTGCATGTGAATTTCTAGTTCTCTGAGCACCATTTGTTGAAGAGGCTATCTTTTGTCTAATATATTATTTGGCACCTTTGTCTAGTTTGAGAAAACTGTATTTATGTCTCTGTATTCTCTATTCTGTGCCATTGGTCTACAAGTCTATTTTGGTGCCAACACCATGCCATTTTGTTACCATTGCTCTATAGTATAGTTTAACATCTGGTATAGTGATGCCACTTGCTTAACTCTTCTAAGAATTGTGTTAGCTATTCTGGGTCTCTTATTTATCTCTTATTTATCTTATTTATCTCTTATTTATTTTTTTGGTCTCTTATTTTTCTATTTCTATGAGAAATGTCATTAGGATTTTGATTGGAATTGCATTAAATCTCTATAGTGCTTTTGGTAGTATGGTCATTTTGACAATATTTATTCTGCTTATCCAAGAACAAGGAGCATATTCCCATATCTTCTAAGGTCTTCTTTAATTTCTTTCTTTAGTGTTCTGTATTTTTCCCTGTAGGGTTCTTTCCCTTCTTTCATTAAGTTTATCCCCAAGTGTTTTTTTTTTTTTTTTGAGGTTATTGTAAATGGGGTAGATTTCCTTGTTTCTCTTTCAGAAAATTTGTCACTGATGTACAGAAATGCCTTTGATTTTTTGGATATTGATTTTATAATCTTCTACAATGCTGAATTCATTTATTAGTTCTAGACGTTTTCTGGTATAATTTTTTGGATTCTTAGGTATAGAATCATGTCATTGGTAAATAGTGATAGTTTGAGTTTTTTCCTGTTTGTATCCCTTTCCTTTCTTTCATCTGTCTAATTGCTCTGGCTAGTGTTTCAAGAACTATGTTAAAGAGAAGTGTTGACAGAGGGCATCCCTGTCTTGTTCCAGTTTTTATGGGGAATATTTTCAATTTTTCTCCATTTACAATGATTTTGACCTGGGGCTTAGCATAAATAGCATTTACAATTTTGAGATATGATCCTGTTATCCCTAGTTTTTCTAGTGTTTTGAACATGAAAGTTGCTGTATTTTGTTAAATGCTTTTTCTGCATCTATTGAGATGATCATATGATTCTTATCTTTAGATCTACGGATGTGATGAATTACATGCATTGATTTTCGTATATTGAATGAACCTTGCATCTCTGGGATGAATCCCACTTGATCATAGTGCACAATGTTTTTGATATGTTTTGTATTCTTTGCCAGAATTTTATTGAGAATTTTTGCATTTATGTTCATTAGAGATAAATGTGGCATATATACACAATAAAATTTTACTAGGCATCTCACTATGTGGTCAACTTTATTTTCAAGATTATATATATTTTTAAATTAATTTATTTATTTTAATCAGGCATATGTGACAGCTGAATCTATTTTGTTTCATTGTACACAAATGCAGCACAACTTTACATTTCTATGATTGTACATAATGTAGCATCGCACCATATGTGCAGTCATACATGTCCCTAGGAATATGATGTCCATCTCCTTTCATCATTTTTCCTACCCCATGCATGCTCCCTATTCTGTTTCCCCTTTGCTCAATCAACCTTCCTCCATTTTTTCCATGCCTCCCCATCCCCATTATGGATCAGCATCCACTTATCAGAGAGAACATTTGGACTTTGGTTTTTTGGGATTGTCTTACTTAGCATAATATTCTTCAACCCCATCCATTTACCTGCCAATGTCATAATTTTATTCTCTTTTAATTTTGAATAATATTTCATTGTGTATATGTACCACAGTTTCTTTATCCATTCATCTATTGAAGGGCATCTATATCATTTTCACAGTTTAGCAATTGTAAATTGTGCTGCTATAAATATTGAAGTGGCTGTATTACTATAATATACTGTTTTTAGACAAAGGATTGGGATAGCTGAGTCAAATGGTGGTTCCATTCCAGGTTTTCTAAGAAATCTCCATACTGCTTTCCAGATTGGTTGCACCAATTTGCAGTCCCACCAGTAATGTGTGAGTGTGCCACTCTTTACTCATGTGTCCCCGACATCCTCACCAGCATTTATTGTTGTCTGTATTCTTAATGGCTGCCATTCTTACTGGCATGAGATGAAATCTTAGAGTACTTTGATTTGCATTTTTCTAAATGCTAGAGATGTTGAACATTTTTTTTCATATATTTGTTGATTGATTGTATATATTCTTCTGAGAAGTGTCTGTTCAACTCCTAAGCCCATTTATTGATTGGGTTGTTTGTTTTTTTGTTTGTTTTTTTTGGTGTTAAGATTTTTTAGTTCTTTATTTATCATGGAGATTAGTGCTCTACTGATGTGTGTGTGGCAAAAATTTACTCCCAAAATGTAGGCTCTCTGTTTACCTCATTGATTGCTTCTTTTGCTGAGAAGAAGCTTTTTAGTTTAAATCCATCCCATTTTTTAATTTGTGGTTTTATTTCTTGTGCTTTAGGAGACTTGATAAGGAAGTTGGGGCCTAATCTGACATGATGAAGTTTTGGGGCTACTTTTTCTTCTATTAGGCACAGGGTCTCTGGAATAATTCCTAGGTCTTTGATTCACTTTGAGTTGAGTTCTGTGCATGATGAAAAATAGGGATTTATTTTCACTTTGCTACATATGGGTTTTCAGTTTTCCCAGCACCATTTGTTGAAGAGACTAATTTTCTCCACTGTATGTTTTTGGTGCTTTTGTCTAGTATGAGATAACTGTATTTATGTGGGTTTGTCACTGGGTTTTCTATTTTTTTTTACAATTGGTCTACATCACTATTTTGGTATCAATACCATGCTGTTTTTGTTACCAAAGCTTTCAGTATAGTTTAAGGTCTGATATTGTGATTTCTCTTCCTTCACTATTGTTGCTAAGGATTGCTTTAGCTATTCTGGGTCACTTATCTTTCCAAATGAATTTCATGGTTGCTTTTTCTATTTCTATAAGGAATGACATTGGCATTTTATTTGGAATTACATTGGATCTGTATTGTGCTTTGGGTAGTATGGCCATTTTGACAATATTAATTTTGCCTATTCAAGAGCATGGGAGATCTTTCTATCTTCTAAGCTCTTCTTTTATTTCTTTCTTTAGTGTTCTGTCGTTTTTCTTGTAGAGATCTTTAACATCTTTCATTAAATTGATTCCCAAGTATTTTATTTTATTTTTTGAGGCTATTGTGAATAGAGTAGTTTTCCTATATTCTTTTTGAGAGGATTCATCGAAGCTGTATAGAAATGCATTTGATTTATGAGTATTAATTTTATATCATGTTACTTTGCTTAATTCATTAATTAATTCTAGAAGTTTTTTTGGTGGAGTTTTTTGGATCTTCTAATTATAGCATCACATTCACCAAAACCAAGTGGATTTTATTCCAGGGATGCAAGGTAGGTTCAACATACAGAAATCAATAAATATAATTCATCATATCAATAGACTTAAATATAAGAATCATATGATTTTATTAGTTGTTGAAAAGAAAGCATTTGACAAAATATAGCACCCTTTATTGATCAAAACACTAGAAAAAATAAAGATAGTAGAAAAATACCTCAGCATTCTAAAAGCTATGTATGCTAAACTCAAGGCCAACATTACTCTAAGTGGAGAAAAATTGTAAGCATTCCCTCTATAAACTGGAACTAGGCAGGGATGTCTTCTTTTACCACTTCTATTGAAGATTATATATTTTGTCTTTATTATCTGAGGTTCTGTCTTCCAAGTGATCTAATCTGTTGGTGATGCTTCCTATTGAGTTTTTAATTTGTTTTTTTGTTTCCTAATTTTAAGGATTTCTGTTTTGTTTTTTTCCCAGAACCTCTATCTCCTTATTGAAGAAATCTTTTGCTTCCTGTATTTGTTGATGTAGCACTTTATCAAAATGATCTTTTGCTGTCTTTATTTGCTCTTATATCATCCTTTATTCACAGAACATTTTAATTATGCAAATCCTGAACTCCTTCTCTGTCATTTCTTCTGTTGTGCTGGCCATAGAATCTAATGATGTAGTATCTTGGTTTGTTTGGGGGCACTTTCTTCCCTTGTTTTTTTCATGTTGTTCACGTCCCTTCCCTTCTAGCACTGAGAATCCAAGGTGTTGCAGTTTTTACACAATAGGCTTATAGTGTCCTGCAGGGTTCTAATACCTCTCCTTAAGGGAAAGAACAACATCAACAGATTCCAATACAAACAATATACAGCCTTAAACCCAATTGCTGCTATTAAGATGTTTCCAGTTTTCTCACAATATACACAAATGTTGAGTTTGATTATTATCTAAAATATGAACAGTAGATTTGCAAAAGGATCTACTGTTTCTAATGGTGGACAAAGAGAGAACTGGGGTGGGGTGTAGGATGAGATGTTAAGGAGGTAGGAGGCAGGATACGGATTTACTAGATCTTAAAAACCTTGAAAAAGGAATCTAAAAAAGTTGGGTAGGTGCCAGGGTTGTGGCTCAGAGATACAGCACTCGCCTAGCATGCATGAAACACTGTGTTCTATCCTCAGCACCGCATAAAGTAAAATAAAGATATTTTGTTCACCTGTAATATTTTATTTATATATATATATATATATATATATATATATATATATATATATGCTAGTAGCAGAAGAAAAGAGGGAAAGTGATTTTGGGGTGACAAGTAAGTGTGAAGAAAATAGAGAGAGTACAAAAAACAAACACACAAAAATTGAGAAAAATTAAAAAAATGTAAGAATAGCGGATAAAGAATATACAACACAATTGTAATCTACTATTCAGATATCCCTGTCCTCAGTAGCTTAATTCATGAAAAGTACTTGGTTTCACAAATGTTGGGGATTTGAGGGTGGAAGAAGAGAGAGAGAGAGAAGAAGAAGAAGAAAAAAAAACAAAAACAGTAAAAAAAATCTTGAAGGAAAATACAAGGATTGATTTTGTTGGAGTTCAGTATCTTTCCTGCTTTCCTTCTCATCCAATAGTTGGAGCTGTCTGTTGTTTGCTGGTATCTCCACCCTCAGGATAGTGAAGGTTATTAGGGTCGGGGAGGATTGGTCTTTGGAGTGGAGCTCCTGGAGGGGGGATATAGTACTTGCAGGTTTCCATGGAGACTGCACCCCAAAGATCTCCTTTGGGGCCTGCTCCTGTGATGTGGGCACCTGGTCTTCTCTCCTTATATCTTTTATAGACCTCACAATTCCTGGTCTCTAATTTAGTCTCTAAACTGTATCTCACTCACCCCTCCCTTTCTAGTTCCCAATCATAAAAGTCTCTCTCCAGAGGTCCTGTGGTCTGTGCACATCTGTTTGGGAGAGCTGACTTGTAGTGAGCAGTTCAGGGCTAGGCTTTGTGAGCTATGAACCAGACCCACAGCAGTAGCTGCAAGCAGTGTGCTGGGTTAGTGCCCGCAGGGGAGAGAGGAGTTGGGGACTATCTGTACCTTGATATTGCTTCTAGGCCTCAGTGGGTTTCCCAAGCTGGGAGTTGCCCAACTAAAGATGGCAACAAAGGTGTCCCAAGATAGAGATGGCTGCTTTAAGAGATGGGACGTTAGATCAGGTGAGGACAGGTGGTGGCATTGAGCAGTATGTTCAGAGATGCAGTTTTGTGGTGAGCAGTGTTGTATCTTGTGGTTGTCTCCAGACCCTGTCCTGTGTCCCCAGATACAGCTATCGTGTGTAGGGTACTATGGCATTGATGCAGTGTTCCAAGATGAAGGTGGCTGGCTAGCCCCAAGTTTGTAGTTGGGGGCCCACACGGAAGTGACAGCCAGTGGTTCTGCGTGTGCAAGCAGCTGGCAGTCCTGCACAGATACTGAGGCCTCAAGACCTGTGCCTGTCATTTCTGCATGGGAGCAGCTGACAGAGGTCATCTAATAACCCACATAGAGAAACAGTGTTCCCACTACTAGAATCCCAAGTCACATGCAATACAGAATGCTGCCTCTATCTAGTCTGCCATCTTGGATCTTGCCTTCCTTTCTAGTTGAAAGTTTCCCTTTTTTTTTTGAGTTTTTGGATCTTTGTAGAACAATTGAATTAATTTTTAAATCTCCAATAAGCAGTCAATGCTAGTGATAGTAAGCATTTCAGTATTTTTACATGGAGGCATTTAATTCTTCTCAATTTATAGAGCATATCAAAAATGGCAAATGTGTTTATGTCTTTGCAGAGAAGTGTGAAAATGTACTTAAGCATTATTCTCCTTTGCCCAACCTGCTCTAATTTACAACAAAATTACTACCTAAAAGATTGTTTTATTATAATAAATCACAGCTTAAGGTTAAAATACCAAGTTTATTTATATACATGAAATATGTTGAGGAAAACATGGAGATATGTAAAGAAATCCTCTTTCAGAGTTAATTTTGTTAATTTTTACAATAATTTGGTAAACCTTACTTTTAAGCCATTAATTGTTTAAAAGAGGAAATACAAGTTTAGACACACACACAAAAATGTTCTTAGGAAAAAAAATGTTCTTAGAATAAAATTTTGCTCTTTACTCTGTTTTATATAGTCATTAGTTTTAATCTGAGAGCATTTTCCCTGATATACCAATAGGATTATTCTTTTTTTCCTGTCTTTACTAGTTGTGTTCCAAAAACATGACTAACTACAAAGCAAATCTCCCAATGCATGTGTCAAAACAATGTGATACATGCCTGAGTGCAATACCAGAAACAAAGCTCTGGTGATGTTTCTAAAGCAACACTTAATTAAGTTGTTGTTCATGCAGTAAATACAACATCAGACTCTTGGGTCCAGCTTTCTGAACTAAGGGACAGCACAGCTCCACAGGCTCTGATAAGAGAATGTGCTTCAAGTAGAGAAAAAGTACTCATCCAAAAAGACAGTGGACATTTTAGTAAATTATCTGATTAAATACTAGATTTATAAATTTATTTTGCTTTAGAGGCAGAGATAGCAAATGGGAAAGTTTTGTGATGGTGAATAGAGCTATCAAAATTAGTGAAATAATAATATGGAGAAATGATTTCATTTTTAGTTTAAAACATTAAGGGAAAGTTGTGTGGGGATCAATTAATTATAATTAGACTAGACATAGTCTTGTTTCTTCTTTTGAAATCAAATTTAACCCTTTACATGAAAATAGGATAGCATCAATCAATAAAAATTTAAAGAACATATTGAGGCAATAATGCAATTGGTTCCTTCTTGGTGACCTTTTATCATTTATTTAAAAACACATTTTGCTGACTTTGAAAAAACTAAGACAAAAATTGAGCCCATGTTGTAATTGTCTATATATAAAAGCCCATGTATAAAAGAAATTTTTCCTAAATAATAAATGTCATCTTTTAATTTAAAAAAATAATTTAGAAGTATAATTCAAGTAAATATTTCTTTATATTCTATGTTAGATAATATTTATCTTTATATTCAATCTTAAATCTCATTACTCATTCAATAATTGTACAGTTTAAATAGACATGAGTGCTTTTATTTATTTATTTTTCTTTTTAAATTTTTATTGGTTGCTCAAGACAGTACAATGATCTTAACATCATACATTTGATTCAAATGGGATATGAATTCTTATTTTTCCATGTGTACAGATTGCAGGATCACATTGGTTATACAGCCACATTTATACATACAGCAGTACTAGTGCCTGTTGTAGTCTTCTGTATTCTGTTGTATTCACATTTATACATACAGCAATACTAGTGTCTGTTGTATTGTACAGTTTAAATAGACATGAGTGCTTTTAAAAAAAGAAGTATCCCTTGCTTAAAACACACTTTCTGATGAAGTAATATAATTGGTGTGTTTAGATCCATAATAAATAAATAATTGTTTATGTGCATAAATTTCTATGATTAAATCTATATTTGTTATTCTCCTGACCTCCTCCTGATCCTGCCAAATCTTACTCCTAATTTTCCGCATTAAATTCAAATGTGTTTAAAATGAGAAGGTTTCCATGCTCTGCACTGAAGCCTGAGTGATATATATAAATCATAAGATTTGACTAGTGTTAGAAATGAAAAACAATGAAAGAAAGAAAAGGTTAAAATAATAGAAAATGGAGAAGAGAAAACTTATTATTGATTATTGATCATGTTATCCATCAGTCTATCATGTTCACATCTGAATTACTTGGATGATGAATATGAATGTGGAACCAATAAAAACAATAAATTAATAAGTTTCCTACCTTCCTTCCATTTATACATTAAGGTTAGAAAATAGCAGAAGCATAGGCACTGGGTTCTCACAATATACACTAACCCTTTTCAGAGCTAGTATACCATCAATAGAAGCCCATGAAGCATGGAAAACATGAAGGTCCTTTCCTCAAAAATAATTTTAGAAGTCTGATACTTAAATAGCTCAGAAAAATTCTAACATATCCTAGAATTACTATTTATAAGAGGTGAACTATTAAAAAAAAAAAAAGCTTTTCCCCAAGATTTGTAGTTCCTAGTGCTAATGTCCTATGGAAATGCCAGTACGCTTATTAGCAATCTCAATGGAGTCCACTTTTTCTCAGTGTCAACCACATTCAGAATCCATTCTTCCACTGATGAGACTGCCTTGCTATTGATCAACAGTGTAAGGCATATATCTGTGCTACCATTTTTGTTGTTGTTTTGTTGTTCTCTCTCTTGATTCTGTTTCTAGTTTCATTCAAGGATTAGAATCCTATCACAGGTAAATAAAATTATATTAATCTGCTCAAGTTTGGCCTGTTTCTTTTCCTTTGGAGAGCATTTTCCCTTGTATTTGTTGAGTCTAATAACAAAATTCTTCAAAATTTGTATGGGCTAACCAGAATGGCTACTGCTGCCCCTTTTTGCATTTATTTTTTTTTATTTTCTACACTTTGAATAAATACTGTTAAAACCATACCTTTACCTTTGTATTATGCACCACCACTGGAAGCAAGAGCTAATCAGGAGGAACACAGATGTATTTCCTTCTCTGGTTCTTAATATGAAATTCTCAGTTTCCTGGACACACAGTCTCTAAATATGCCTCCATGTTTAGTCACAGCCCCATCTTCTTCAATTCTAAGGGATGCATAAATATATGTCATAAGTAAGTAAAAACTAATTCCTACCAATATATAGCTAAAAAGCTATGAAATATTTATAAATCCTATAGTTATTTCCCCAAAGTTATTTATTTTATTTCACAGACAGCCTTAACTTTATAAAGAAGATATATATATATATATATATATATATATATATATATATATATATATAACATATATATGTATATATATAAGATCTTATATATATATATCCCATATATATAAACATATATATATATATATATATATGTTTTTAATTATCAATTACTTTACCCACAACTCTTAATATAATTCCTCAAGATATAATCCCTAAAAGCTATTTGAAAAATAGAAAGCCTGGTGGTCAATTTTCAGAATATAGTATTCAGCCTTAATTGATACAATTATAGTCATTTTAATTATAGCCCTTCTCTTTTGCTGGTTTTAACTTTAGAATTAGCCAATTGCTAGATTATACCCTTCAGTCCTCCAATCAGGATGAAAGGCAGAGCAGCATATGACTGCCTGCCCCATCCAGGTGTGATGGATAGGCAGATTCTGTAGCCCATCCTTCTGGTCAGAAGGAAATGCTTTGCCAACCCACTTTCAAGCATGTGTTTAGTTTCTTGTGGCACATTGTTATTTCTAACAGATAATAGTTAATAGTTAAAAAGATAATTTACTATAAATATAAATGAGTATAATTTACTATTTATTTATCATTGAACTTTAATTATAGGTCCACATTCAATTTTTCTTCATAAGAAATGTGAAATTGTTATTTAATCCTTCAAAATACATGATACATTCAAATAATTTATGCCACTGTTCACTTTAAGTGTTCTTAGTTCAAATAAAAGTAATACTGAAGATAGTGAATTATTATAAGCATCTGCAAAAAGAAAATTAGATTAAAATCAAGAAAATAGGAATGCTTCTAATAAAATGAAGGAAGTGAAGTAATAAAGTACTGCAGTAAATTTATTACCTGTGGATTAGCTTTTTCTTTCTCCCACAGCCCACATATTTCTCACGATTTAACCTTATAGACCATCTGGTAAGTCATTTCCTATAGACAGAAGAAATGTAATCTCATTTGAGTATTTGTTTAAGTAACACACATAAAATGGTTCTGTTGAAAAAGACTATATCCCCAGATTGGACACAAAGCCTTCTGGATGATTCATAATGTTGGTTATCTACACTGCTCCTCTCTTATATTTGAAAACCATTTGTAATATGTTCCAGAAACATTATAACTATGAGAAATAAAAAGAAATTTTTTCTATACTTTTAAACATAATTCTGATATTTTATACTGAATATTTATCATATAACATCCCTTAACATTGTTCTATTTAACTATGATAGACTGAATAATTTACAGAAAATTTTTATTATACTATAGTAACAAAACTAAGGATGTCTAAAAACAAGCAGAATTTCTACATTTTGTATTAGACCTATGAAAATGACATTTCATAAAGATATATTTATTATTTTTCTGCAAATAAAACCCACTGAGAAAAAACTTAGACCTCTAAGGATAGTTTAACTTAATATTTTAATCCTTTCTTATCAAATAATAGGCCTCCCCTAATATTTGCTCATCTACTTGCAACAAACAACCATCTGATGTCTGATTATATACACAGTTAATCCAGAAACAGGAAGAATGACTCAATGATATTTCTTTAGAGTTCTTCTGTTCTGCAAATAGCTGGCTTAATTCCCTGGAGAACACAGTGGGATGATACAAAAGTTTTCCAGAAGAATATTAAGTAGTTTTATAGATAAAAGAAATCAATTCCAGTGTGATTTAGCATAATATGATAGTTAAATATATAAACCATGGTTCACTGTTAGCAATCTGCACAGTCCTCCCCCTAGGAAGCCTCTGCATGATCAGGAACATTAACCCATTCCTCTTGATACTGTTTGTCATCTAACATAATTGTCTTAGAGTTAATTTATATTTTAAACTAAAATCATTCTGACTTCTTTCCTGGAAATATCCAAACTTCTTTCTTGGCTCCTCAGACTCTGTGTTTTTCCATTGTTCATATCCATAGATTTATCTCTAACCAGTGCTTAAATTGTCTTAGGCCACAAAGCCAAACCTGTTATGATTCTCCAAGTTCATCATATAATCTTTCTTCTGCCTGGAATGCTTTTATCCAACATTTAAATCTTATATCTTTAGGTTTACTTCAACTTTTCCCAAAGGAGGAGAAACTTTCCCAGACCTGTCAGGCTTCTCACATGACCTTTGATTTATTCTAACACCATCTGTCACTTCTAGAATATTTTTATCATATTGCACCATAAAAACCTTTCTGACAAGCTGGAGTAATATTGGAAGTATTGGAATAGGAAGACAGATTCATTATTTCTACAGAGGGTTAGCATAGTGATTAACATTCACACAGGAGACAATCAATAAAGCTCAGCTAAATGAATTAAACAATAATTGTGATATAGCACGGAATTTCCTTTTTTCTATTAAAACCATTCACTTCAGCAAGACAAGAGTGGAAATGTAGAAGTCTTGTGAATTGGTATGATAATACCTTTCTACATCCTAAGTAGTATGCCCACTTGCCTTCTTGTTCTCATAAAAGCATCCTCAGTTTGGGAATAGGAAGTTGTCTCCTGAACATTTTTAATGTGTGGTATAACCCTAAACTGTAATAGTATGTTATGTTCTCATATATATGTATTTATAGATTCATAGTTACCATGAAGCTTTTGTATACTCAAAATACACTACAGTATCCAGAATACAGTATTTTTAAATACCTTTTTTAATATATCTGTTTATTCACTTAGTAAGTACACAGTTAAGAGCTTCTATTAAGTGTGGGAGATAAATATTAAACAATGACTGACATAGTGTTGGCAATATTACAAACATAGAAAGCAAAAAGAAAGAATTTACTCTTAGAGGCCCATAAAAGATGGGTACTGGCCTAAAGTGGGACAAAAGGCAAGTTTCCCTGAAGATGTCTGGGAAAAATGTACATGTTGTCCTGGAGTTACCTAGTAATGAAGCTGTGCCGAAGAAGGGGCACAAAACCACTATACTCAAAAGTTCAAAGGTGAGAAACATGTTATGATTGAGCTCTGAAAATGAGTATAGTATGTTGATATGTGATGCTAGACCAGAATAAAGAGCTGATCAGGCAGAGGTCATATCAGTGGGTAAAGATTTGAATTTTTTTCCCCAGAAGTATTAAGAAACAACTGCTAGGTCATGGAATCACAATATTTCATATAAAAAGCAACCAAAGTGTGAAGAACAGAATACATATGGCAAAATGAACAGCCAGACAAGAGTTGAAGTAGGTAGGTGCTGTGGTGCATGCCCATGATGCCAATAACTTGGGAGGCTGAGGAAGGAGGATCACAAATTTGAGGCCAACCTAGGCAATATAGTGAGACCCTCATCAACTTAGCAAGATGCTTTCTCAAAATTAAAATATACATAAATAAGTAAAAACTGTAATGTATCTCAGTATAATGTGTCCCTAAATTCAATTCCCACTTAGCCAAAGCTGAGTGAAAATAATGCAGATAGTGATGATTGAGTGAGCTTATAAGGGGGAGAGAGAGAGAGAGAGAGAGAGAGAGAGAGAGAGAGAGAGAGAGAGAGAGAGAGAGAGAAGAGAAAGAGAGAGAGAGAGAGAGAGAGAAGAGAGAGATTTAATAATAGATAGGATGTGAGGAGTGAGGGAAGAACTTTTAAGTCAATTGGCAGGACACTAGGGCATTTTCTAAGACAACATAACTAAAAAAAGAATGTAGAGATGAATACATAAATGACATAATAAAATACAAAATGATAATATGATCTTAGTGGTAATATACTGTTAAAATATTTGAAAAAAATTTAAAGCTGAAAAAAGTCAAGTATAATATGTAGAAGGTTGACAAAAAGAAAATTCATAGTAAGTGATGAATGAAAAAATAAATATACTATTGTTTTCAGAGGTCATTATAAAAGAGAAAGAAAGTTCTGTTTACCTTTTTGGCTTTTGAATTGTGTAATAGGATGACCAAGAGGATCACAGTCATTTTAAAAGGGAAATGGAGTGATGTAAAGTGAAAAGTCCCTTGATCTTAAATGATGAAATTGAGTGATAATGGTGAATGGATTGAGGTGTTCAGTGAATCATCGACGCTGTTATCAAAGGAGCTATAAATGATTCACATGATGATAGGAAATAAGTGAGCCAAATGTTGAAGTCATCAAGGAAAGTGGAGGTACTGTATTGATCATTTGGAGAAAAAAGCAAAGTGATATGGCATGACTTCAAATAAATGGTGGTAGTTAAGTAGGAAGGGGGAGAGCTGAAAGTTCAGCAGGAGGTGGCAGCAAATCAATAGTTGAGATTTTGTACTATAGCAATACAGGTAATGTGGAGGCAGCTCACCCTTCAATTTAGGTTGGGAGAATGGAAAATGACAATATTACCACTTTCATTTCCTACCAAAATTTTATGTTTTATGACTCCTTTAATTGCAAGTGGAAAGTATAAAATTGGAATTTACTGTTTTTCAAAAGAAATTTGTTGTATCCCATAACTGAAAATCTACTTTTGCATCTAACTTGGTGCAGAAGTTAAAGTGATGGGTCAGTCTCTGTCTGCCTCTTCTTTGTGATGTGAAAGTGTCAATAACAAACAAGTGCTCACAAAGTGATGGCAAGATAACTTTGGCAACTTGAGGTCTACATGGTAGTTTGTTCTTGTGTCATTCATTCTTTTCAGAGCATAAACAAAAATTATAAGGAAAGTTCAAGCTGGCTCAGTTGTACTACACACTATCCTCAAACAAATATCTATGGCCACAGAGATATTTATTCTGGTTGGTAAGACCTCACTATCTATTCACTCCTGTGCCAGGAATGATGAAGGATGAAACTTCTCAAACTATAAACTGAAGTTCACTTTTGAAAAATGGGTGCTATTTTCAGAGGAGGGGAGTCTTCTCCAAAACTTGAAGACATCTAGACTCAATATACTTTGAAGTCAGCATGTTAAAAATGAACTTATATTTTGTTGTTGCTGTTGTTGTTGTCTTTTGATGGTTGTTGCTTTGTACTGAGGATTGAACCCAGGGCCACTTAACCAATGAGCAACATCCCCAAACCTTTATATATATATTTTTTTATTTTTATTTTTTTGAGACAGAATCTCACTAAGTTTCTTAGAGTCTCCTTAAGTTTCTGAGGATGGCTTTGAACTTGTGATCCCCCTGCCTTAGCTCCCAAGCCACTGGGGTTACAGGTATATGCCACCATGTCTGGCTGAATTTATCTTTTATATTTCTCCTTTACTTCTTTATTTCTCAATGAGTGATCCCTTAGGATTTTATTTTGTGTTGTTTTTGTTTTGTTTTCTTTGTTGTGGCCCAAGAAGATATCCTGGGAATCATCTATGACTTTTCATGAAAGGTAATTTATATTTAGGGAGAAAAGCATTTGAAAGAAACTATTCCTTTAAACAGATGTACTTAAGATTCATGACACAGGACAAGGAAGATTTTCTTAAGTACAGATAATCCCCTTAAACTTTATGGTGGCACAAATGTGATACACATTCAGTAGAAATAATCCTTCAAAATTTGAATTCTCAGGCTAGCAAAAGGTAGTAGAAACCTCTTTTGGGATGATGGGAAGCTAGCTCCCAGTAAACCACAGGATAACCAGGGGGCAAAACAATGCTCAATAATGGACTATGTTGCCAAGCTATGATGTTGGATAGGTTACGTGCACTAGAGGTATTTTTTATTAATAAAATTTATTATGTATGATGGGATTTTGGGGAACACAACCCCACCATAAATCATGAAGACTCTGTATTCAGATCCTGCCAAGATATTGCAGGTCTCCTTACATTTAGAAACCAGTATATTCCAGAACTATTGATTATTAAGATTATTCTTTATTAAAAATCATTCTCACATAGTGGTTTATAATGATAGTGTTTAGAGTCAGGCCTACTTGAGCCTGGATCTTAGTCTATTGCACCACACACTGACATTACACAAATTTCTTCATATATAAAATGGAGACAATTATAGAATGATTTTCACAGATGTAATGCAAGGATAAAGTGACATAATGCATATAATTTTCTCTAAATGGTGTCTGGTTCATGGTATATGTTCAAAAAATGGAAGATACTATTCTTTTTTATTAGAAATATCTTCTTCTTTGAGATTTGGCCTTTGCTCTTTGTTGTGGCTTTTAAATGAGGAGTATATTCTTATTCTTGCTTCTTCTGGGAACAGCATACTAAGTTTGCAAATGGCCCTGCAGTAGGAGGATGACCAGATCATCACTTGGATGTTTAATAATTTTGGCTAATTCTTTAGACTATTTTATATAGAGATCAAAACAATGTTGAATGTGAGCCTGTCTATCATCTATCAACTAGGATCTCCTAAGTATCAACCCCTCTACAGGCTCAAAGAGGGAGGATGAGAAAGGAAAGTGAACATGTGTCAGAATATAAAAGTAGAATAGTTAAAAATAGAAGAAAGCATAAAATTTAGGTGGTTACTCTTTAATTCAATTTTACTGTTGCATTAGACAACCTGAACCTCGATTTTTGCAGTTTTTCAAATGACTCTGCCTCTTTGCCCTCCTTTTCTCTCTCTCTACCCTGTTTAGTTTTAACAATAGGGCTAATTAAGTGCATCTGACTCATTGTAGTAACTAGTCAAATCTCATTTGAATTGCTTAATCAATAAAGCAAATATGTCTTCTGCAAACTACATTAGTTTTGCTTTCTTCTCTAAGAAAAGCCTCTGTGTGTATTCAAGTAGAGATTAAAAAGATGGAAGAGATAAAATAACACATTGTCATTGGTCTCTTCTTTCTTGCATCATAGAACTCAAAGCAAATAAAAGGCCTGTTACATATCCAAGTGTGAATAAGACAAATAATGTATGTTACAAAGTTAACCTACCCTTCTGTTAAAATGGCCTTACATTATAAGAATCTATTTAGAAGATGTGAACAAATCACATTATGTAAATAGGTTCAGAATGAAGAAAGCTCCTTTCCCCTCACCTCATGTTTTTCTTTTTAGGACAGTAATTAGTGTATCACAAAGTTGGCCCTCTAATCTTCCTCCCTCATTCCTTACCAGGGCAAGATGAATGAATTAGCAAACTGATAAATTTTGAAAGACCTGGATAAGTGTAGTCAGCATCATCCATCTTCTTTCTCTTTGGGATTGGCCTTTTTCCAGAGACAATGCATTCTGTTCTACTTTGGACTCTTCCCTAAGCTTTTCTAGGGGAATATCAAATATGGCACGACTGATATTTGGATCAGACAATTCTTCGTGGTATGTGCTGTCCCATGCATTGTACGTTATTTAGCAACATTTCTGGCTTCTACCCCCCACATGGCAGGAGCACCCTCTGCTTGTGACAATCAAACAATTTTTTCAGACATTGTCAAATGTCCCTTGGGGGTGAGGAATTGCCCTCACCCCCAAGGATGACTGCTCTGAGGCTAACTTCACAGGACAGGTGGCCTGAGATTGAATGTGAGTGTGCCTAATTCTATATCCCTAAACCAGATTCCACAATAACTATCAGGAATAAAGCTGATTCTGAACATCTGACTACGTAAATTTTTGTATCTCTCAGTCCATGTAAACTTTGGAAGGGTGTTAGCTATTGGTCTTAATCAGTTTTGGAGAATACAACTATGTTTGTCTGTTGGAAGAAAACAACTATAAATGGGAGTGTTACAAAGAGGAAAAAATACTAAAATATAAACTTCACCTTTATCTATATTAGTAAATCAAATCAGGAACCTTTTTTACTTAGGAATAGGGTGATAAGTTTTTGAAAGAGATCAGAACATGTTCAGAGAAAGCAATCTATTTTCTGAGTCTCACTGCCTGCCCACTGTTTCTCAAGCTGTTGAGATTAAAGGACAAGAGTGCATGTTTTAGTGTCACAACGACTAGAGTCATTTGTTAGGGCTGTTACTGCATTTAACATGAACATTTCCTCTGATCTTGTTTTCTCACCTCTGAAAAAAGCTAATGTTAGTACCTCCCTAATACATTTTTATTTCTGAGGATTACATTAGATAATGTGTGTCAAGTACATATCACAGTTTCTGGCAAATAGGAAGCACTAAAACAATTACAGTCATTATTCTAATTCACACTCAAAATGATAACAGCAGGACAAGTATCTATTCATGATATTCTCAGGGCAGAAAGCAAAGGGATCATTGACATTCTGGGATCATCACAGATGATGGGGCTATTTAGGACATCAGACAATGGTGTATAAGCTAACGCAGTTACTTAGCAAGCTTAGAAGAACAACACAATAAAATAGATGAAAAGACTATAGCCTCAGTAGAGAGAAGAACTGAATAGAAACATGCAAACTCAAAGAGTGGGAGAGACATTCACTAGTCAATTAAGAAAACATTACAGAAGAGCATTAACATTAGTACTTACTCAGTTGGGAGTAAACATTCTTCATAGTTTAAAAAAAAATGCTTTGGATTTAGTGAATGTAAAAAGTGACATACAGCCCCGCTGGTAGCCCACTTCTGAGGTCTTTCTATTATATCAGAAGATAACTGGAGAGCACAAAAAAATAGGATGACACAAAATAGTCATCTAGTGTAGTGTTTAAAAATTTATTTTAACCACGAAAGGTTTAGAGTCCCATTTATTCGGAAATAATGGTTAAATAAAAATCAAATCCATGTATGTACTTTGCAAAGATCCAATGAAAGGATCCTAATCAAGGGTTGTTAAAATAGGAACAGATGAACCTGAGTGGACAATATATGAACACAGGTAGGAAGCTTAGGAAGTAACTTCTAACAACTGTGTCTGACAGCTGTATTGATTATGATTGCACAAGTGGTAACTGAGCAGGGATTGTTAACCAGATAACTCCTTCTTCCAAGAGGCTGGTTAGAGAGACATTTCCACATCTCTCTTAGTAGGATCAATGGCCATTGTGGTACGGCCTTTCTCCTTCCTGCTCAGCTAGTAAGGAACTGATGCAAAGGTAAATAACAAGCAAGAAATCGTGTGGGAATGTAAAGTAGAAAATGCTGGTATTCTGATTTCTTCTTATGACCAGTGTGAAGTTTTATTTGGTCTCACTAACCCTTATTGATGGGACAATGGGGAGTACCTCATGGAAATAATATAAAAGGAAGTAAATGACATACTTAAGATATACCCCTACACATTTTACTCTGAGAGATTTGTAAGAGGAGATAAAAACAGAGTGACATCCTATTTATATTTCCATTTTCCCGTTATCTTTCAGTTTGCCTATGGTTATCAGGTAGTTCAATACTCAGGGACAGAGATTAGCCTATTTCAACTCACTTTAAGGCTTATGAACAGAAGGAGCTGGTACTTTGTGAAAACAGAAGAGGTAACTTGATTACCCTTCTCTTCTATCTTAAGACTTCCATCACAATTCAAGGGATTCAAGGTGCTATAGCTTAAGTTTAAATGTAGTCACTTCTCTACCTTCATTCTACATAGAAAGTACATTAAGTGGAAACATACTAGGATGTTAATAATTAGTCTTTGGATATATTTTTACTTTATGTCTTAATTTAAACATAATAATTTTACATTTGCATCATGTCTGTAAAACAGAGATTCTATCTCACATCTTCTTAAAAACTCTATTCAGATGTCCACTTTCCTACTTTATATATTATCTACCTAAGTTCTCAGATGGGTTGTATACATATTGGGCCTCATTTGGATTCTGCTATTATTCATCTAAGAATATTTGATAAATGAAAAGTTTATCCGTCTTAGGTATTAAAGTTGGCAAGGAATCAGAGTCAGTTATACCTAGTGAAAGTAAGTTTAGTCTAGAGGATAGAGGATGACAAAAAAAATATTATGATGCTACCATTTGTTCAGTCATCCATCCCTGAAACTTAGAAATCATTCTATAAAAGCTTGCCTCAATTTTATTTTTTGTTTCCAATGAGAGTTTTGATTATTGCACTCACAGATTTTAAATTTTGTCCTTTTTTTTTAGCCCACTATAGCCCTAGCTCAGGACCTAATTTTCAATTTCACCAAGAAATTTACTGCTGATTTATGTAGAAATGTTCATTATATAAAACAAATATGCTTAATATATGTTTGGCGAATGTTTAATACTTATCTATGCTTTATCTACGGGTAATTCCTGCTTTTCCTTGATGAAAATGTTCTTACTAAATTCTCACTGTGTCCTATACTACACCAAAGAACACAGAGGAGACAAAATCAAATTTATATCACAAAATACTTATAAGGTACTCATATGTAAGCAGAGAAAAAGCAAATATAATTCAAGGACAACTGGGACATGGTGTAAGCCTTATAAATATTTGTGGAACGACTGAGCAAAGTTTATCTTTGTAAGATAAAGATCATGACCACAATGGCCATGTAGAAATTAAGGAAATCAATGAATATTGCAGAAAGAAGATGTCAGTAAAAAGAGAGCTGTATGTCAAGGGGCAGGGTATTTCAAGTAAGTGTTTAGTGGAACATAATCTAGGTGATAGAAATAATGGTCTCAGAAGCCACAAACACAGGGTGGAGCCTGAATTTTTAAAGAAAGCTTGCCAGAAATACACATACTTTACAAAAATTTTTGATCATCTTCCAGGGTCACATATGATGCTTTTTTAAATCATACCAGTTGGCCTTGACCTTGGACTTGTCCATAGATATTGCCTTCTGCATGCATTCTAGGTTGAATGCTACCTGCTCTGATTTCTCAGTATCTGACCCCATTGTGTTCTTTACTATTCATTTATTTTCATTGATTAGATTTTTGACATGCATTTTATACCTTAGATTGGTGTGCCACAGGTGTTCTGGGAATATAATTTCTAATTTTGATGAGGATCGCAATCTGGAACATAGGCTACAAGCTGGTGGCTCAGTTTGAAAAGCACAGATATTGTACAATCAAACAAGAAATGTTTCCAACTGAAAACAAAGCAACAGATCTTTACTGGTCAGGTCAGAAAATGGCATCTGTTATGCTCACCTGGAAGAATTGATACTTTTGGTTCACAAGGGAGCTGATGAAAAGGAAAGTACAAAACACATACAGAGATCACAGGCCTTCATAGAGCAGTGTCAGTAATTAGGGGAATTTGCTTATGTGCTACAGATGGCAGATGCCAAAACCACATAATGTAATGGATTTATATTGTGTAGCTGGTTCCTTAGTGGTAAAACTATCACTGTTTTCATTTTCTGAGTGTGGATATGGCTTTAAGCTTATGTAGTGTTAATGGTCTGTATACAGAAATAAGGAAGAATGGGCTTTAACATTCATGAATAGGATAGATTTCTTTTTTAAAGAGTAGAACTGAATTGCCTTTGGCAAGACATTTTTAGAAGACGCTCATTTATAGCAAGGAGGAGTTTACACATGATTAGTTTGCTAATATATCGCTTAACACTTGTGGGTGGACATGAGTAGGAAAATTGGCCGATTGTAGCTTTCTGTTAAAAAACAAAGTCGCCTGGACATACTCCTTTGTAATGGATTTAATTCTGTATTGCTAAGAGAGAGTAGACTGGTGGGGAGTAATCAGTGGACACAAGAAATGGAAGGAGACAATGTCGGCAGCATCATTTCACATTTTTCTTATGATTATTTCCAAAATAAAGACTTGGAGAGAGCTTTATTCTGCACCCTAGATCTGTGCTCTACCTTGAGTATTTATATTCTTTTTACTCCTATTTTATCGTAAAGCTGATGATCAAACACTAGTTGTAGTAGATTAGCCAATATTTCTATTCAAAAATTAAATTGATGTTGTTTGCTGTTTTCCTTTACTAAATGTAGTAAAATAAATTTAGAAATATAGATATAAATAGTCAAGGATACCTAGGAACCATGATTTTATTGATAATACACACTACAAAAACGAGGTAACCATCAGATTTATTAGTCTAAATTGTCCATCAAATTGAGAGAATCAAAGAAATAAATGACAGTTGCTAAAGAGAATAAAAATGATATATCCTTAGTATTTTAAGACTATATATTACAGAAAAGTTAAAAAAAATCCCAAAGCTGTATGGAGAATTTAGCAGGCAGTTCAAATGCAGAAAGATGGATTTGTGCATTTGTATCTGCCTGCGGTCTGACTCCAGTACTTATAACTGATATTCCATAGCCTCTAGGGCAACATTCAAACACACGGGCAGAAACGAAACAGAAATGGTTGAGCTCAGAAGAGAGCATTTATGAAAGTATTGCGAACAGCTTATTTAAAAGGTTTTCAAAATATGATGGTAATATTGCTCAGTGACTTCATCCTAAAGACTCTTAAAAGCACTTTTCTCAAAAATTGTAAGCTAGTAAACACACTTCTTCCTATTTCTTTCTTTTCAGTTCTACACTGTTAGTTTCAACAGTGAAAAACAGAAGTGAACAAGATTGATAGGCTTCAGCCTAGACCTCAAATCCTACTTTGCTCCCAAGGAGGCAAAATTATTAAATATTAATCTGTCTTTTTTTAATAGATGTTTATACTGCTAAAAAGTTGTCACAAATTTGTATGAAGATTATTACATTTGTCACTGTGGTTTGCCATCTGGAGCACACAAGCACATTTCTCTAATTGCTTACATCTCTTCAGTTGTATGTATGTGTTTCACACTTCCCTTTTCTTCAGCTCTGTTGTGGATCAACACAAAAGAATGTGGAACCTTAAAATATTTTGAATTGTCAGAGTGTTTAATAGGTGTTGCCTTTGTAACACCACTATTTCTTACTCTTCAGTTTGACATTTCTATTTGATGCAATATTACTAATTACTGAGAAGGTAAAAGGATAATTTTCAAAATAAACACTATGTGATATTGTGTCTGAAAATGACAGGAGCTTATTAGAGTTGAAGACAACCTCTCAGTAATAGCCAAAAGAAAGGAAAGCCCCTTGGCTGAATAGCCTCCAAAAGTGAAATCTACCAACAGTCTGAAGAACATGGACATAAATTCTTCCCAAGCAGGCCACTGAAAGAGAACATTCCCTGTCGAACACCTCGATTAGATTACACCCTTTGAGACCCCACTTAGACTACAGCTATGCCAGGACTGGAATCTGGATCATAGAAACCATGAGATAATATTTTTCATTTTAAGCCTAAAAATGTATGATAATATGTTACACTGCATCAGATAATTATGTAGCTATAAGTTCATATCTGAAGATTTGGCAATATAAAAACAATAATGAGACTAAATGAGAGTGCAAAATGAAGGTGAGTGTATATGAATATGAGAAAAATATCATTAACCAGAAATTTTAGAGTGTATTTAATAATGAAACAAAACACTGCCAAAAAGAAAACTCTTATAACATTTCTTCCTAAATAAGAATTAGTATAATATGTTAATATGTTCATTTCTTTTATATATGTCAACATTTGATGACAGTGCAGTTAGAAATGAAGAAATATATCTTGTATAACTTACTCTGTAATGTAAGTTACATTAAAGTTCCTTAAAGTTGAACAAGAGATCTATTTTTAAAGATTACACCCTGGGTGACTAATGCATCCTAACATCATGACCACACTCAATATTGAGTGTTTAAAATGAATTATAATTTTTAATATTTATGCTATTTTTAAATGTATCCTTGTTTTGTGGTACATGATACATAGTGTATGCGTTTTTCAGTATTTTCCCATCTACCCATAAGAAAAACAGTTATTAAGTAGATGGGCACTTATACTGGTACTTAGAAGTGGAAAACAGGAGAAAGAAAGAAGAGAGGATAAACAGAAACAGACAGGGGCAAGAATTCTCTAGGCCTTTCCTCTTATTCTGATAAATTCATATACCTGGGTCCCTCTACTTGTACAGCTCTCCTTCTACTGATAAGCCCACCAAGTTAAGAAGCAAATCAAGCCCTGGCAGCAGGACTACTTTTCCTTTGTGTCTCTTTTCCTTTTTTTTTTTTTTTTTTTGGCTTGTTTCCCATTCATATGTTGTGAACATATGAAATTAGATCTTAATGATGTAACAGTTTAATGATCTGGACATAGTAAGCATGGTCCAGGCTTTTAACCAGGCTGTTTTTGGTTCAAGCCTTAATTTAGTGGGTCAGAGGTAGACATTATGTAACCTAAGCCACTTCAAGAGACCCATATGTGTTTTTTTTTTTTTCCTTAAGAGAGAGAGAGAGAGAATTTTTTAATATTTATTTTTCAGCTTTTTGGCAAACAGAATATCTTTGCTTGTATGAGGTGCTGAGGATCAAACCCGGGCATGCATGCCAGGCGAGAGTGCTACCGCTTGAGCCACATCCCCAGCCCAGACCCATATGTTTTTCTATGTACAGGTTGCATTAATTTGTGACAATTAATGAGCCATCATTGATATATTATTAGTGACTCAATATTATCTCTTTTCAGATTTCTTTCTTTCTTTCTTTCTTTCTTTCTTTCTTTCTTTCTTTCTTTCTTTCTTTCTTCCTTCCTTCCTTCCTGTCTGCCTTTCTTTCCCTCCCTCTTTCCTTCTTTCCTTCCTTCCTTTCCCTCTCCCTCCCTCCTTCTCCCACTTTCTCTCTCTCTTTCTCTTTCCAGGATACTACATTGCATATACTTTCCATATATTCTTAGGCTCCTTCTGACTGAAATAATTTGTTAGCAATTCTTGGGTTTTATGGCTTTGAGAGTTTTGAGGAGTACTGGTCAGAATTTCATAATGTTCCTTACCTAGGATTTATCTGAAATCTCTATTATGATTGGACTGAATGTGGATGTTTTGTTGGAAGACTGCAGAAGTAAGTACTGTGTGAGCACATTATATCAATGGTACTTGCAGCAACATGACTTTTCAGCATTGATGTTTAACTTGGTCACCTGCTGAGGCAGTTTTTGTGTTTTCTCCACTGTGAGGTTATTCTTTATTTTTACATTTCCAAAGCATAAACTTTGGAATCAAGTGACTGTGCGCCTCAAATTTAGAAGTGGTGTGTTTTCTTCATAGTTAAAACAATGGTAGACAGGAGAGTCGAATCCTTATTGGGGACACAGTAAAATGGTGTAAAGGTTATATAGACATATTGGCATACACATGTAATATGTATTCTCAGACATCTATCTAATCTGTCTGTTTAGTTAATAGATATTTCTATCTATCTATATAAAAGCCTTATTGTTTTTCATGTCTTTTGCCTTCAATTGTAGGGATGATCTGCAGTGACCCAGAGAGAAATAGAAAAGTTTATGAGACTGCGAGTTTTCAAATGATCTATGAAAGTTTGTTAAGTCAATAATAATGCAGAAGAAATCGGACTGACTGAAAAGAAAGAACACTATAAAAATATTGATGAAGGAGAACAGGAGGAAAAATAATTCCCTGAACTAAATTGTTTTCTAATTGATATATAAAAGGAACTGTATTAGGATATGTATGTGATAATAGCACATAACAACATAACGACAAATAAATAAATGCAATGTGAGAATTATTGGGAATCAACCAGTGAAGAGTATTTTTAAAGTAATATATGTTACAAATTTTTCACAATGTAAGAAAATGGCTGCTTTTTCTTGTTTTTCATTTAGAAGTTTCTATTTGACACATTATCATTGATAATTAGTTAAAAGACAGTATTCAACTTAAATACTTTATGATGTTGCCTCTAGAAATTGTAGGCAGCTTCTCAAAGTTGAAGACATCCTCTCCCAATACACAACTAGAAGTCAGGTCTTCAGCCAAATGACAAGAAGTGAATATGTAGTACAAATTTGTGCATATCTGAGTATAACTTTTGTATATAATCATGAATTCATACTGTAACAGAATTCATTTGTTCTGATACATAACAAATGAGATTACAGTTGTACACTTAACATGGAAAGGTATAGTTGTGAAGGTATGAAATTAAAGAAAGTAACAGAATACATCCAATATGCAATTCTCCCAAAACAAAAGCAACATAGTCACTCAGGTATCTGAGTAGTTTATATACAGGAGAGACTTGAGACTTGGTTTGATCAAGTCTCTATCACTGTTTCTCTCTGACCATCTTATTTTTATCCTTTTCCTTTGTCTTTTAGCTGGTACCCCCTATAGTTGAAGGTGATTATGGTCAAAGGTTTTGCCATTTTCCTGGACAAGAGGGAAAATACGTTTTAAGTCACTTATATAAAGCATAGTTTCATCATTCTCCCACAGTTTCACTGATGGTTATGGGAAGGGTACAGAAAACGTTGGCTGATTTAACAGGACAGAACTTTTCTGTCAAACTGCTCCTGCTCTCAGCTCCTCCATCTGCTAGGAGTTTGTTCCTAAAATACAAGTGTTCATTGCTAGACTCATGCATACACACCATAAAAACCATGAACTGTCCGAGGAAAGAGTGGTCAAATGTAGCACTCTTGGTTTCCTGGCATATTTGGTTTCCTATATTTCATAATCAGATATTATCACATACTAGATATGCAACTACTGTAGAAAATTTTAAGGGGTCTCAGAGAACTGAGAATATGTTTGTTTGTGATCATATTACTAAAACATTAATATATTTAAATCAAGCAGATGAACAGTTGCATGGGTGTATGTGTGTAATTATGTATATGACTTTTTAAAATTAAAATGTTTAGAACTTGAATGTAAAAAATAACACATTTTGCTGTTTAGTTTCTCCTGTAGTTTGAATCTTAATTCTACCTGCAAAGTGCATTTGTTAAGGACTTGGTCCCCAAGGTGACAATTTTGAGAGTTGGTGGAAACTTAAAGAGGTGAAATCTTTTAAAAGTTCCTTGGGTCATTGGGGGTAATATCCCAGAGGGGATTGTGAAACCCCAGAACCTTCCTTTTCCTCTCTTTTGTTTTCTGACCATGAGGTAAGTAGGTTCTTTCCATCATACTTTCCCGCCATGATATGGTGTCTTACCACAGGCTCAAAGCAACAGGGAAAACCTCCAAAATTGCAGGTCAAAATTAATTTTCTCTTTTTATAAGCTGAGTTTCTCAGGTGTTTGTTATAGTAATGGAAAGCTGGCAAATACAGTTTACTTATGTTTGTGAGAATGTTTTCTAATAAATGATCTATAGAATTAAACTTGCCTAAATAATTGGTATTATTAATTTAATTTTGCTCATCTTTAAATTTGTAGCATATAAATACAAACATATGACAATTTTAAACAAATAATGGTCCAGGAAATGATACAGTTTATGTTTATTTAATTCATTGATCATTTTCAAGGGGCATATGATCTGACATTATTGTTATCATTATTACTTAGTATTAATATTACTATATTGAATTTTCAAACTGAAATCATTAATTAGTCATAGTTCAGAACAATCCTATGAAATAATGTGGTGATTAGGGAAAATTAAGTTACAAATAATGCAGTTTGCTGCCCTGAAGGAATCACCACTTACAAGTGAATAAGTATTCCAAGTTATAGTTTATTAACTTGTAGCATTTTTAACTTCTTGCCTTGATATATGTAAGCTTAGATAAGAAGACAAAAAGTAAATTTGTATTATATCTATGTTTTTCTGCTTTATCTAATATTATAATATTTCACTACTCTCTGTTATGAAAAGTTTAGTTACAAATTTCATTAGGCTTCTATTTTCTTGAAGTCATAGATTAAAAGTTTAAAGTAAAAGTTTGTTTTCCATCCTTTATGCTACATTTTATCTACATAATTCATATATGTTGTTATTTATCTTAAAGATTGCTTAGCGTCTCCATAACTCTATTACATTTGCTAATGAGGTCAATGTCCTGCAAAAGTCATCTTATTTTTAAGTTTTTAAATCATGTTATTTATTTGCCAGAGAATTCTCCTTAAGCCCAATTAGATTCTTCTAGATTCCTTGATTTGCCTTTCCCTGGGAGCAGACAAAAAATAGCAAGGTAGATTTTCCAAAAGATTTACGTAACAAAAAAAAGAAGAGTGAGTTTTCCTATTAATTTAAAATCCCTCCTTTTTTTCCAAAACATAGATAACCCAATTTGCTATTTTATTGGGGATAAAATGCCTACAAATTCTAACATAGCTTCTTAATGTTCTCTTCTACTAATCTAAGACATTTCTTGTAGTAATCAAAACAGTGTTAAAGAAACTACTTCTTATGAACACCATATAGGTTTATATTTTCAAATTTGGCATTTGGAAGAGCAAATATGAAATGTGAATATTATGATAGGAGATGAAATTTCCAAAGATCTAATTTGGGGTAAAGTAAAAGGATTTAAGGAGGTGGAAGAAAGGACACTACTATAAAGGAAGAAGTTTTTTGCAGGCAGCATTTAATGTAATATATATGACTTGGTCTTTTCTTGAAATTGCTTAATATGCAAGCAATATGTATTTTAATGAATTAGAACAAATTATAAAGCACAGAGAATGAAGTACACTTTCACTTTGTTCTCTAACTTTTCATAAATCAGATGGGAAATAACCCTATTTTGTGTACGTGTGTGTGTGTGTATGTGTGTATGTGTGTGTATGTATTTTTTTTTTACATAGAGGCAAATTTATATACACAAAATACCAATACATATATAGTTTTTTTCTGTATAATATATCTAGAATCTCTGTCTAGTTACATGGGTTGAGCCACATAAAATTGCTAATAACTATTTTTGACTTACAGAAAATGTAATTTCATTACACTGCCCCCCAAAAAATAGAAGCTAATAGAGAAATTTAGTTAGAAATATAGTGGAAATATATAGTGATATGAAATTACTACTGTTCTTAGGATACTGCCTTATGGTTTTAAGTATGCTATTCACCAGATTGGTGATTTTGAGAAACCCACATTTCTAGGACATAGTTTCATAGTCTGTAGCATAGAGGTTATTTAGTTCCTGGCTCTTTTAAATGATCTCTTTTTAAAAATAATTTATGCATTTAATCACTCAGCAAGTATTTTGTTGTTTCTTTAATATATAATATATGATAGGCAATTTCCTAGTGACTGAACATATAGCAGTGTCTAAAATAGTCAGACTTTCCTTATGAATTAGAATTAATACAAGGTTGTCCTTCCTTCACTTAAAATGAGAAACATAGTATCCCAAGAAGAGAGTTATGCAGGAACTTATAGTTATTCTGAGTAGAAAATATTTCTTTATAAAATCTAAGACACCCTCTGGGTACTGACTGTAGGGAGTTTTTTATCCTAATAAGTTCTACAATAGGTAAATTAGAGAATGTATTTAATATTATTAATTTGGATAATCTGTATTTCCATATATGAAGTTGTCATGGTGAAACCCATAATTTATACAGTTAAAATGATTGAATAATTATTACACAAAATAACAAAATCAACATCTCTAGATAATTCTAATGTTCTGCAAGTGTTCTCAATTTCAATATGAATGCAATAAGTTGGAGCCAACAGATCAAAGAAGAAATTAGAAAAATAATTACTATTTTTTATGTATTATAAATTAGAACTTCCTTTCACTGATCTCTAATAGATTGTGTATAAAATTCCCTCATTTTACATATATTAAAAATATTTTTGCTTAGGTGAATATCAAATACTATGAAGAAACTTCTCTATAAAACTAAAATTGTACTCCATAGTCTTCTTCTTTCCAGTGATCTCTATGCCTAGATGCTACTCACTTTATTGTTTGGGATATCCAGAGCACTAGCGGAAAGCATATCCTTTTTTAATTATTTTTTTTAAATACACGACAACAGTGGATTGCATTACAATCTTTATTACACATATAGAGCACAATTTTTTGTATGATTGCATTGAACTTACACAACCTTATGCAGAAGTTTCTGAAAGTTCACCCAGTCAAATGTCATTACAAGTGCTTGAAAGATAGTTCTGAAGAGCTCAGACTATGTTTCTAAATCATTAATTATGAGTATAGCTAAAATGAAATTTTACTAATTTTCCCAAATGGACAAAAAAACAATCAGGAAATTCACATAATAATTAATAATATTTGTGTAATAAAAATACTGCAAATGGATTTAACTATCATGATTCATTAAAAATGATATACTAGTAATTTTATCTTTATAATCTTCAAAAAAATATTTACTTTCTGAATTCAGAATCTCTATTGTTTTCTTTACTTAAATTATTTGCATCATGCCACACTATTTTATTTGGGAAAATATGAGACAACTTTTATTGGAATGATAACTACTATTTTTTATTTTTATTAAAAATTTTTGAGTTCTAAAATGTGTAAATTATATAGTTCACAATCTATCGTTATGCTATTATAAAATGCTATATGTTTAAAATGTATTATTTAACAATTATTCTAAATTTGCAATTAAAGATGTCCAAGCTCACTGTTCCAGCAAAGTTGTTTTAAGGGGGTATAAAATTAAATGCATAAAGATTTTCTTTACACATAAGTGTGCAAATGTTTACCTATCAAAATTGTACAGGGTTCTCTTCCTGATATAGAAAGAGGAACAGTGAAGCTAGAGTGCTGGTGTGTTCTCAATTTGTTAATATTAATTGGTGTTAACACCAAATAATTTGGTTTTAATCTTAACAGTCTCATTTTACATACTCTTTTTAAACATGAAAAATAGTGATAAGACCAAGACTGTAGGCCATGATGATCATTTTAATATATCACTCATAGATTCATTAATAAACCATCCATTGATTCATTCTTTATTACAGTTTTATCATATTCTGCCAGAAATTTAATTGTTTATGTATTTTCTTTCAACTCTTTCAAGAACTCTGCAATAGCTACAAGTCATCTAGTAGAGTAGAAGAAGGAGAAGGGGAGAGGGCTGAGAGATTGGGAAAGAAAAGGGGAGGGATCATAAACTAAAATCCATTTCTATGCATGCACTTATCTTCGTATTTAATAGATATTGTAGACTTTTATTGTTCTATGAACTAAATGACTAGTTTCATATACCATCCTCAGTGGTCTCCACTGTGGTCACTGCAGATAAAATGCTGCCTGAATTCCTGTTCTTTATGTGAGTGGGTCAGTTTGCTCTTCTGATCTTTTTCAGATAGAATTTAGCTTGGCCAGCTGCCCTCTCCCTACTCCTTCATGGTAATTACTATAAGAGATTTTAAAATGTAATTATCTTGATTGCATTGAACTGGGAAGTTGTAGGGTAAGCAGTTAGATTTTGAGTACAGACTGGGGCATGATGATAGCATCTAGAAATAGAGGAAGCCAAAGTGCTTACTATGAATTAGAGATTTGTTCAGAAAAAAGTGAACCTGTCCTCTCCTGGGAAAAAATTTACATTCAGTGGAAGAAGACATTCTAGTTAGATCTTTATGGTTAAAAGGAACAGATTCACTCAGGTTACTTCATGTAATGAAGAATTGATTCTTCATTAACAATGAATGTGCAACCAAGAAAAAAAATTGCATAATTAAGCAATAAGCAGATGGTAAGCATAGTGTAGAAGGCCAATGAAAAAAATTCAAAAACTTAAGGTCTTTTGGAGATATAAGATAGGACAGGAAATCCTAGCTAAAGAAGGCTGGACAGCTTAGGGATTATGTGCTCTGTTTGAATATGACTCATGTACCCTCTAAATTTCTTTTATTTTTCTGTTTCAATGCAAACTCACTTTGTCTTCCTTAGTCTTCACCAGGAGGCGATATTTTATTTGCCGTATAGCTTTTTTTTGCACATATCTTTTGCTTCTTCTAACTTCAGCATGCCAGAATTGTTTGAGAACCTGGCCCTTTCTTATCTGTCATAAACTTTCTACAGATTTCCTTCTACAGGTATTTTTACAGTTTTTTCTCTGTTGAAAACTCTTTCTTTACCTACATTGTCCATTTCAAATTCTTGAAAGATTAAATATGATCACCAAATTTGTTCATGTTTTCTGACTAGTCTACTTAGAACTTTGTCTTAAACTTAGTGCTCATCCATGGTCCAATACTCTACAGTGTAGGTTGTGGGGCAATAGATTGTCTAAACTTTTATTTTGAAGTTGAAAGAGAAAATTCAGAAATGACTTCTGTCATACAAATAAATAATTTCAGAACAGTGTATCTCAGAGTACCAATGACAAGATTACATAAAACATTTAGTAGTAACATAAGAAGGCGATTCTTAAGAAAAATAAGTTATTAGAGAAATATCCATACACAGAAGATCTGTTTCAGAGTTCAGTAATCTCATACCAGATCATTAAGTGAGTAGAAGAGAGCAAAATGAAGGAAAAGCCTTTGACAAGCCAGAGAAACACAAAGCTCCATCTTTGGAAAACTATAAATAGTTTTGTCTGGTGAAGAAAGGTAAAGGTTGGAAAACTGTCAGCAATTATTTGTTATAATAGTTCAGATTCAGATAATAGAGGTTTCATGGGCAAATGATTATGGATATTATCTAACAGGTGATTTGGAAACAGAATTATTTTTAAGTAGGTATGTGATATAATTAGATATTTTTTTGAGAAAGTGCATCTGGCAACAGATGAGCCAGGATTGAAGATGAATTAGATGGGTCATCAAATAAGCATTATCCATAACAAAGTTATCAAGAAGTAACAAAAAAATGGGGAAAGTGAAGGTGTAAGGATAAACATGAGAGGTTTTGAGGAAGAATCAATGGATGTCAACAACTGGTTCTTGATTTTAAATTTAGTAATAAATCTTTAACAATATGATATTTATTTTTAGATTATCATATTTAAATCATTTTTAGAATGGCTGTTGAAATTTGGTCAATGATACCTAAAATATCAGTAACATTTCACTAAAGAGAATGTCAATGACTGCTGAGAGCACTTTCATGAGGTTGATAAATTGGACATATGAGATGTTGGGGGAGGGCAATTCAGTATCAGGGAACTATACAAAAATATCGTTTCTTCTGCATCTATAAAACCAGAATGCACCCCTTCAATACTTAGGAAAAATGAAGTTGTCACAGAGAACTTATAGAATTAATCACAAAGTAACTGCAACTTCACAAAAGACTTAAGGGGAATATTATATAAAAACATTATGAACATTTAGTTACTTTTGTCATTTATAAATTTTTTTATTGATAAACCATTACCCCATCTTAGAATATAAATTATAATGAAGGTAATAAGGACAAAAATTAAGCAGTGACATACATATTCTTCATCAAATACTGATAAGAACTGTCCAGAAAAATAAATTGGGGAATAGAAATGCGAAGGGGTGATGCTTCATTCACCATAGGACTGAGGGCACTTTAAGAGTCCTGTGGTTAAGGGATCATCTGGATGTTATGGGATTCTTTTCACTGACATAAATATAAATAGAGGGCATATGAGGTCACTATTGATGGCCATATGACCAGGCTATAAATTTGGGGAGTCTGAGGTGGGAATTTTGTTTCTTCATGTAAAAATTATTTTTCCCTCTGGAGACACTCATTAGGGGGATGTAGATATGAGAGAGATGAAAGTTCCCCCAGAAGCACTGGGGATCCTCAGCTTTTTCCTGTCTCCTACCCATACCAATATGAATGTCTAGGAAGAAGGAAGTCATTTTGTCGTTTTTCAAAGGAAAAAAGAACGTAGGATTATGGTCAGACTATCTTTTATATTCTGTGTTCAATGTTTATTATGTATATGTTTCTAGCAAATTTATGAAAAATATAGTCTCTTGGTCTCTACAGGCAATATTTTAATGTTGTGGAATTCAGGGATCTGCATTTTTAGCAATGTGCTGGTAATTCTTATTTAAGAACTCTGTCAACCTCAATTTCACCAACCCCAGTATGGTTATTCCCATTTTCAAAATAATAAATTAGAGGAAACTGAAATGATTTGTCTGAGGTAGGACAGTAGAACTGGTATCAGAATCAAATTTTGGTATCTTTTTCATATTAAAGCCAAATTCAGTGTCTAGGTGAAATAAAATGCCTGGGAAGCCTGCTCGAAAGCTGCCAGTATTTCATAGAACTGACCGGGCATGTCAGACAACCTTGTCAAATATTTACCATGTCATGAACCTGTCCTTAGTTTTACCTTCCTGGAAGCTACCCTTGGGAAATGGCTGTTAGAAATCATAACTTTGGGGTTAATGAACCTGTGTAAGAGTGGATCTACTTGATTTATTTAAGTTAGTTTTAGAAGATTTCCCACATAGAGAGCTGGAAATAATCTTCAGGAAATATAAAATGGTCTTGTTTTTACTTTTAAATGCATGTCCAATTGAATGTCAGAAGTTTTAAATTTCTGCTTAGATATTTGAAAATTGAGGCCAAAAGCAAAATTTTGTAATGCACAATATTAACTAGTTGTTGTAGTCTTTCACATCTTTCATTTAAATATAGGCATTGATATTCATGCTATGAAGTGAAAATGAGCATTCTTAAATAGTACCTGGCATAGGATTATGTCTCAGTTATACTCTTCATGTTTAAGATGATTAAGCTCCATGTATAAAATATTTACACTATGGCTTTTAGGCACTCATTTCTCCCTTGTGATGAGAAACTTATATCTTTTTGTTGTTGTTGTTGTTGTTGTTGTTGTTGATAAGGAAGGAGCTTCAATTTTTATATTTAAAAATTGAATACTACTTGTGTAAATAAAAAGATATATGTATGGTATAATTTAGCAATTTATTACAAATAAAAAAGAAGCTGTCCAGCCTGTGTAATAATGTCTATTATGAGTATATTTTTAATGTTTTTAAAGTTTTTTTTTCTTAGAAATATTTTGAGTCCTCTTTTTTCCTAATTAACCTCAGAAAGTCACAGATTCTGTTATGTTCTTTGACTTTCTATTTGCAAAAGAATGAAATCACTGATAATAAGCTTAGATTAATTAGAATAATAGACTAAGAATGAGTTGCTTTAACTAACAGCTAAGAGGATTTAGACTTTGATTCTAGTGGTACAAGGCACTAACAAAGGGTTATAAGTATCAGTATGTTTCAAATTCACTTTATTTGCAATAATTCCTTGTCTGACAGTTTAGATTGCTAAATGAGACTATTCCAAGCCAAAGTGTATATATCAAAAGACATCCTATTTTCAAAGAAAAAGGTGAAATTTGAGCGGGAACAATTTTTTATGGCATTGTAAATCAGTTATTATACGCTTAGACATTTTCATGAATTCAAAAATTTGCATACAGAAATTCAACAAGATTGACAACAAAGGAGCGCTAGAAATAGTTTATCATAAAAATAGATAACAAAAAGCATATGCCTTCATCATGAGTGGGCCAGAACTGGACATTAATTAGTGAACACAAGGAGAAAAAAATAGTGATACACAAATCTGTAAAGTTCTTAAGATAAAAACAAAGGAGTTGTTCAGGGAAAAATATTTCCAGAAAAAACATAGAAAGTCATATGTTAATGTTCTGATCTCTGGGAATACTGTGTGTGTAAAATTTATAAAAGCATAGTATATGAAAGAGTAATATATAAATGCAATAGTATTCTATTATAAAAGCATAATATTGAATAGAAAAACAAAAACATATTTGTGTAGGATAAAAATGACTAATATACTGAGGCACAGAGCAAATTTGCTGGTATTATTTATCATAGCAACCTTCAATGTAGGACCCAGTTTGAAGTTCTCCAATATATTTTTCTTATGAGTTTTTGTGCTAGCATTTAAACTCCTAGGTTTGGAGATTACAACTTAAGGGCAAGATTGTATTATAAGTCATTTTATAAAACACAAAATGAATCTATTGTGATTTAGGTCAGCACCATGTTTGTGTGGTAAGAGATTTAGGGAAAGATTATTTGCAAAGGGTTTGAGAGAACTTTTTGGGTGATGGATGGTTACTCTCATGGTGATTACATAGACATGTGTGTTAAAAAAAGAGTACATTTAAATATATATATATATATATATATATATATATATATATATGGCACTTACATAAATTGTTTAATACCACAATTCAATATAAATTAATATAATTCATAGATGAATTATTTTCAATTATGAGAACTATTTTTTGTATAAAATACTATAGCATAATTATTTACTTTATCCTTTAGGGACAGGGTCTATATTCACCTTCTTTATCAATATATTAACACTGTCAATATATTAACACTGTCCCTGTAACAGGAGTCCCTTTTCATGTACAGGGGTACACACATGCTTTGAACATAAATCTTCCTGGTAGCTTATTTTAAAACTGACATCATTATATTTTCTTCCTCTTTTCCCTTTTTCCCTTCCCAACCATGGAAAAGCAAGACTAGTATTCTTTCTCTCTTATGCCAAATTTTCTGCTCCTCTACTCACTGCCCACAAGAATAAAGGAGCTCCGGTCATGCAAACTGAAACAAGAGCACTTTCAAGAATATAATTTAAATATTAATTAATTATATTGATAATGATACCTGGTAAAGAGCCCTTGTATTCCCCCTTTTAAGCCATCTGTTCCCCCTGTTAGTTAGAATGGCAGTCTCTGTGACATAAATTTGTTGGCTTTTTCCTTTACTAGCAAAGTAATAAAACTTTTTTTCCCTTTTCTCAAAAACTTATTTTTGCCGTAGGATCAGCATTAATAACATGGACTTAGCTTTCATTATCAATGTTGTGACCCAAAATAGATGTCCAAGCAATCTAGCTTCAAAGTTCTTGGGCAGGCTGGCCACTGTGAGCACGAATTGTTGAGAACCCACTGCTGGAAAACTGTGAGATGGGGTAACTTAACCTCAGGTGAGCTGTTACCCTAGGGGAGGGCTTTGGAGACTTCCCCAACAGCTACCAAGGCTACTTTTGCTTCAGGGAACTCTCACTTTTTCTCCCTGAATGTAAAGGCATGCTCCACCATGCATTTTCTACTTTGAGAAAAAGGAAACTGAATGTACTAAAGTGGTCACAAATGGATATTCAGGAAAGCACCCTGAGGTGTACACCAAATGCCCTTAATTCCAAATAGCTGGTCCCTCTTTGTGGGACATTATGGCACTGCTGGTGTAGGAATCATGTTAAGTGGGAGTAAGGAACCAAAAAGATTATTATTCCTCTTTGGTCTGCCTTTTCTAAAGGTTTCTAATCTGCTGGTCTTGAATTTGGGGATTTTTTCTGTTTTTGTGTATTTTTGTTATATCTCTTATTTTTCTTTTAAGAATTGGGAAATATTGTGTCATTTCCCCCAGGAAGTCTTTTGGGAAAGATCTTGGCTGAATGGTCACATAAAGCTATAAAGTTATGACTAGGAAAAGGATGGAGTTTTCTGTAACATAGTTTGGCTTATGTGTGTTTGAAAGATGAAGAAAGGAGACTACTGTATGATATTCTGGATTACTATATAATCTTGCAGCTGGAGTTGTTCTGTTAGAGGTCAGATAAATGAAAAAGATATTGTATGTACAGGAATTTATGCAGTTTAAATGATAAGAAGTTGGAACAGTCAGAAACTAAGTTGATGGCACAAAGAAAAGTACAGATCCCAGTGTGGAGAGATAACAAAACATAGTAAGAAAAAATTGATTAAGATTTAAATCCTTTCAATCTAGTGCCAACTGGCTGGTACCCCCTCTCAAACAGCCTCCAGCTCTGACCCCAGCCCTGGGTGGCTGTAAATCATCCTTCCTGGAGCTGAGGCTCTCTGAGGGTGGGGGATGCTGGCCATGCTAGAGAAAGAACCACAGGAATCAGCCTGGACTTCCAGGAAATAGAAAAAATATTTGGTGAGTGGATCAGGTAGGATCTTCAAGAACTTGGTCTTTGGCCAGTCTTGCAGTCTTCCTCTGGATCTGGCAAACTCTCCTCTGCTAGTGGAGGACTCTGGTCTAAGAAAACATGGTGGCAGTAGATCACCTGCTGCCAGCACTAAGAGATTATGAACTGATATTGGTCATAATCTTTTAAGGCCCAACTGGAAACTCTATTTGGTGAAGGAAAGATCCATTTTGGGGGCAGTGCAATATCTTACTGGGATAAATGCATGGTGGGGGAGGCTGTAGTATGAGCAATTGTGCAAGAGAAAAAAATAATAATAAAACATCTTACTGCAGCTCAAGAACCAAAGGCTAAAGCAGAAATATCACAATTCTTCTTTCTTTTAGACTTTGTGAATCCAAGGTGAGAGAAAGGGCAGAAAGTACAAGACAAATGGTCTTAGGACCTTGCTTCAGCTGCACATGGAGCAGCCGGTGCCACACCCCCATGAGAACAAAGAAGAGCCACATTTGTGGAAGTCCAACTCTCTAGCATCAGCACAGGGACACACAAATCCTTGGGACCCAGAGGCCCTTGCTCCCTAGCTGTAATCAGATGTCACAGCAGGGTAGAGGCAAAGTGTTTGCTTTTCCCCCACTTCCAATGACCTGGACAAACTTGTTCTCTCTCCTATCCATCAAGAGACACTACTGGGTGGAGCACTGCTCACCAGGCTGAGCAAAGGCAAAATTCTCCCAGTAATCTGGTTTGAAGGCACCTGCCTCTTGGCTGTGATGATTTCTGTGGAGAGAGGCCCTTGGAAATCTCCATATGGTCAATACAAATTTATTGAACAGAATACTGCAGACATAAGGAGAAATCTTCAACAGGTGGAGGGGGAAGTTCATATAAACCCTTCACAGAGGGTTTTTGTTCCTTTTTAGGCATTTATTGTTCAGGAGGAGCAGAAACTAAAGCCAATGTATGTTTTATTGGCAGCTCCCTGCAAAGGGATCCTTCAGAGATCCTAAAGGATAGAATAGGAAGGGCTGCCCTCCATTTAAAAAAATCAGTTTTCCTACTGCAAGGAGGAAGGACATTGGAAAATAGAATCATTCCGGGAAGTGAAGATCTCCATACAAAGGCATTCCTCTGAAAATTAAATGGCCAACTAAAGTCAAGGCTCAGATGAAAAGTTACAGGGCTCTGGAACTTACTTGGACACTTGTATACTAATAGCCCCACAAGAATCTCAGGTACAGTTAACAGTGGGAATGGATCAACACTGATATAAGGTATCCTGTTTTAAATTCTGATTTTATCTCTTGAAGAAATAGTACCCTAACAGTGGTAGAAGTGATGGTAATTTCTCTAACCACTTGAATGAAATTGGGGGAAACAAAGATTGAGGGATAGCTTTTTGTATGCCAGATGCCCAATTCTCTCCTGAACTAGATTTTTTCTGTAAACAAAATATCAATAATCTTTTCACCCCCAAACAACAATTTTATTTGCAGGTGCCACTGGAAAATGCACTATGGTTCCAGTTTTTATTTTTGAGCCTGGAAAAGGAAAACAAGTCCATTGCACTAAAATTTTATGAGGAAGAGAATAAAGCTGTTAGGCCAGTGGGACCCTGGGAAGGAGAATCAGTGCTATCCTGGTCAGAATTTTACCCAAGGAGGGGATAGCCTGTCCCAGGAGGAAAAAAAAAAAAAAAAATATATATATATATATATATATATATATATATATATATATATATATATCCTTAGGAGAAAGAGCTATTGATAGAAATACTGCCTGTTCTTGACAAGTTTTCACAGCACACATCAAGTTGACTTTATCAGATCCCCTAAAATACTCCTATTCTTCATTTTAAGAAATCTCACACCAATGAGCACTGATTTGTGCAAGACTTGGAACTATAAATAATATTTTTCAGGACGTTCATCCCACAGTATCAAACATTTACACTATGCTGCTTCTGGTGCCAGGTGACTATGGCTGGTTCATAGGGCTTGACTCAAAGGATGCTTTCCTCTGCCTTCTGCTGGAACAGAAGTCCCAGTTAGTGTTTGCTTTTGAGAATGGGACCCTGATGCCAAAGTAACCACCTATATTACTGGATTGCCCTACTTCAGGATTTTAAAACCTCTCCTATTCTGCTTAATGAGAGTCTAAGAATAGACCTGCAAAGGTTAAGTTGCACTATTAAATCATAATTGCTCATTTAATGTTTTTCACATTAGAAACAAGAAATAAGCTTTCACATTTTACTTCAATCCCAAAGTCCCAAACTCATAATTTTGTGTAAGGTTGTCAGTAGTCATAGCTTACATGCACACAAAAATTCTTAGCAGATGGATATCCTATGCAGCATTGAGTACCTCATTACTTATTCAAGAATTTGTAGGTCTAGTTACAGGATCAAAAAAAGTCATTAATCATTAATACTGGTTGCTTAAATGCATTAGAGTGAGCATTTACTTCTCACTACAGAACACAAAATGTATAGATTACCTCTGTTTAAAAACTTCTTTCTCCTTTTATTCATTTGAAAGTTGGTTCATGTTTGGTACTTAAAGCTGTATGCTTTTAGGAGATTACTGCCTTTATTCTGTACTTTAAGCAAATCAATTTAAATGGATATTTACATTGTTTTCTAATACACACATATCTCTGTGTGTATACATGTATAGGTATCTCTATATATTTAAATTTGAAAGTCCATCTATACCTAATGTATCTAAATATATTTTTTAAATTGGAATTAATGGACCTTCTAGCATTCTATAAATGTTTTACAATATAATTAAAAGTCTTACCATTTTAAAAAATTATATGAATACTCATATAAGTTTATAATTAATGTAAACATAAATATTAGAAGAAACATTGATGTAATTTAAGCCAGGTGCCTGATTTTATAAGAAAACTGAGACCAGCTAGCAATGTGCTATGCTACAGGATTATTTTATTATACAAGATATGTAATAGAAATTTAAAACCACTCTGCTTAAATTGTGTAATTTTCAAAATTCACTTTATTTACAAAAATATAATCTTAGGGCAAATTTTTCTGTCTTTTCCTTGAATAACAAGATGCACTTTTAAATATCAAGCCAGACAGTGAAAGACCAAGACTCCTGTGATCATCAGAAAGAAATTTGTACAATTCATACAATTTCAATTCAGTGACTTTAATTTTATATGAATGAAAATAGGAAAATACAACATAGTAATTTTGGAACTATTTATTAAAATGTATTATTTAAAATATTTACTTATTAGACCAGTGGCAGGAATGATAAGTCAATGTGATTTTCAGATTTTGATCATGTTGATTCCCTAGGAAATCATGAGACTATGATTTTGAGGACAAAAAAAAACCCCTTATTAATAATAATGTTACTTTTTAAAGTCTATTTGTTTCAACTATTTGACTTATTCATATTGCTGAAGAGTTTCTGATTGCTAAACATATTCTATTCTTTTGCAATGTTCATTGAGCAGTAAATATTCTAAAGCACATTCCTTAGTGACTTCTGAGCCCCTGTAGAATTGGTCAACAAGAGAAACAAGAAATGAAGCCAGATGTGTAGGATTACTGACATCATCATAAGAATTTGGTAAGATGAAATAATTATGACAGGACAAAACTTATACAGGTATAGACAATGCATTTTAGACAGGTTTCAAAATCATGTCACTCAGAAACTGTATGAAGAAAGAAACAGTAATTGGGCAGAATATTAATAACATATAGTCAGGCAATAGAAAGAATTTCTTGAGATACTTTTGCAAAGAACAGAAATACAATTGTAAAAAGAGCTATGGAGGAAGTTGGTATGGTCTCACTTATTACACAATGTGTTTTCTAAAAGATCATGACATATATAGGTTATCTTCAGATATTGGTTTGTTTAAGCTGTTACTTAGACCTACTTAAAAAAATGTCTTTCTTTATAGCCTTATAAATTATCAATGACAAGACATTGAGACAAGGTAAAGGAACCATCTGTTTTATGTCTGAAAGTTCTAGCAGACACCCACAAAGAAAATAAAAACTATTTCTTGGATTAATTAGAATTATATGGATCTGTCCTGCAAGCTTTTTATAAACCTCATAAACTTAGTTACTATTTAATAGTTAGTAAGTGACATGAGTTCAGGTCTCTGTCCTTTCTGCTCTCAGAAATAACTCCACTGCTCTTTTTTTTCTCATTTTATATATGGTTCAGTACTTATATAGTCTGCAAAATAAAAATCCTCATGTAATAAGTTAAAATCCTTTTAATTAGTTCTAGTTTATATCGATTTTACATATATTAGTTTTCTTAGAAACTTTTTATTATTTAAATTCTTCAGTGAAATTTTTTAGTTATTATTTGAAGGTTTATTGAAGTAAGTACCTTTCAAGCTTTATGCTGAATTATAATATAAAATGGCCGAGTTGCTGAATTTTAATTGTATGTTTGCAATTTAAGAGTAACCAACTGCAGTGATGATGAATAACAAAAGTTAATGTTCATTGGATAAGGAGATCCTCTGAGTTTTTGCTGAGCATACTCAGTAGGCAGTTGTTCAATTTGGCAAGCTTTAGTTTGCCAGCTACACTGGACACTAGGACTGGATAATTGGCACTACTGGTTACCTTTAGAGCCATTACCTGTCAATTCCTAAGTCTCAAGGTAGCAGCAATAGTGTTCATTGTACGTAGTTGTTATGAAACTAGTAAGTTTAGAGAGTTTTTCAAAATTAAAACATAAACACAGAGTCAGAGAAAATTAGATGCCATGATGTTCCTTTATTTATTTTGAATGGCAAAGGAAGAAAAGATTTGCTTACCTGGCAAATCCCTTGAAAAACTTTCTTCTTATGTGCTCCAGATATTAAACAGAATACTTGTATTCAACAAAGAAGAATGCTGCTCAAACTTTTAAAACACCTCTATCTGGGCTTCCTCTATGAAGCTAATGGAACAAGGCTTTATTTTGCAATCAATATTCTTGTTAAGAGACATTATGGCTTCATAGAACTCAGTTAAAAGAATCCTTCAGAAAAGTAACTGAACAAGAGCAGACACCTGAATCTTTTTCTTCTCTTAATTTAAGACAGGAACATCAAAGTTGCAAGCCTTTAAGCTGTAGCAAAAGTCAAGTGCAGCCATTAGACTACAAAGCAGTCTTTGTAAATTATTAACTTTCCAACTGTAGCATCAAGCTAGTTTCTGTAGAAAATCATAAGCCTAAATAAGTTAAAAAATATTTAAAATATGTAAAATTTGTTTTTAAAATTTAAAACCAGGATGAAAATCATGCATTTTAAGTTCTTCTAATTTAGAACTATTAATCATCAGAAAAATCTGCTCTAGGTAACTGGCATCCATAGCATTACAGGAATAACTTCCAGCTTTACCCATGACTTGAGTTGTCAAAATCAAGGAAGCACTCATTCCGAGGAGAGGTAAATTTCCAGTCCCTGAAATTTTGTCACATGACCTGGGTGGTGATATGACTTTTTTTTTTTTTTTTAATCTCCTGGTCCTGGAATGTTTGTGAATCCTTAGGATTTTAGTAATCTCGTCAACCTGTTTTGTGGCATTAGACCTAATCCAATAACAGCCTTCTATTTACTCTGCATAAAACTGCCTCATTGGAATGAATGACGTTCCTCATCAAAGTAGGTATTAGATTATCTTCCCCTGAAGGTTGCTCCCTTTTTTACATGATTAGCATGGACTTAGGTAGTGAAGAACATTATTTTATTTTCAGGGATGTTACACTATTATACACATATTGCTTATGATTTTCTGGACAGCATGATCCCAGGAGTAAACATCCCAGAGCAGTGGTCTGTTACATGTGACTGCTTGTATCTTTTTTCTTTTTCATCACAAATTTTTCAGGATCCAGAAAATCAATAAAAGGTTACTTGTTTACATATTTTTGGGGGGTTCTTACTCTGTTTTTTTCTGGATGTGAAAGTGAATATTGACTTTATACGTTCAACACTATTTGACTTTGATTGGCAGGTAGGGTGATACAGGACTTTGAAAGAGAAGATTAAATAATAGAATCAAATACTTTCTCTGAGCACTTATTTTATAGTTTTTAACCAGATCTTTATAAGACTGTGATTATCAACTTTATGTTTTATTATATAAAGTAAAAATTAAATGTTTATTTTATAAAATTAAATATTTACATTTTACAAGATACCTTTTACAATTTGAACTAGTGAGAAATTTTGAAAAGTTTATTAATCTGCCTTTCTTGTACAAATAGTAAGATATAAGGGGAGTTAGAGAAGGGTTTGGATAATATAATAGACATGCAGAAAAGACCAAGAAATACAGAATAGTATTTGTTTACCAATTGTATGACCTTGGATAAATATTTATCCTCTGAAGTTAACAGCTTTATTATAATCTTAGACTTAAATCTTTGCATCTCCTCACAATGGTTATACCAAAGGGGATACTGTAATAGCAACATGAAAAGTTAACACTTTAAAAATTCTAGAAATTATACAATTCTGGAAATTATATGTTACATGACATTAGATGGAGATCTGATATATGTGACATTATAAAATGCTTTGGTATTTTTAGAATTATTTTTGCAGTCTGAAATAAAAACAACATCTGATTGCTTCATGGTCAACAGCGTATGACATTATAATAAATAGTTTTAATGTAATTTGATAGAAGTGAAACTCTGTGAATTAGAGTGACAATGATAGCTTGAGTCTTTACATTGTTTTGCTCTTCTCCACTAAATCACCTCAAAGAATCACTATTAATGGATATATTGGATTAGAAACATGTTAGGAGCTAAGAAGTTAAAATGCACATATTGGCATTATTAAAGATAAATGTGTCAAATCCAAGACAAAGCAAAAGGAAACTATTATTTACGTTGAGTCAATGCAGCATAAAATAGTTTGATTAACTTTTAAGATATTGAAGACACACAAAGATTTTATATGTAATCTACCAAGACAATAAAGTTAAACATTTGACTTATTTTCCTCCTTAAGTATGAAAAAAATTAGTTTTGGCCACATATATGAATATGTGGGCATACCATTTTACTTTCCAAAATGTTGGTATTATTGCATAAAAAAATCAAAAAGCCTAGTAGATTTATTTAAGTTGGCTAAATGTCTTCTTCAAAGTCAAAGCATAAAATAATCAGTGCTAGGTGCACAGCATTTGGTAGCAGAGTTGCCACCATCATTCCTAATTATTCTTGACATTTTGTCCATTATACCATGAGGCTCCTCTGAGGATAGAAATAATCAGCTGAAAGTGAGGACAAGCTAATTATCTATATTGTATGAAAAAATTGTGATATTATAGATGAAACATCCATTATGGAAAATGGTGATAAACCTTGACAGCGAAAATATATCTTGCAAATGACTAAGCCACAAGTTTAAAAATCTTTGTCATCATGTCATTTTCCTCCTCTACAAACTAGTAAAATATAATTTGCAACAAGAAATATATACAAGAGTAGTTTGAGTGAATTGCATAATTGGGAACTTACGTTATAAAATAAAATCACCTTTTAAACTAGCACATATAGTAGTTTTAAAAACTGATTATTAATACAGAATAACTACATCTGTTGCCCCATCTACACTGGAAGTCAATTATAATAATTATTTAGATTATGTTCATTATTTAAACAATAATCATTGGTTAATTTTATAAACACAGCTTCTAAAACCAGGTGGGTTTTTTTTTTTTTGTATTTTTTACACAAAAACTTGATCATATTATGCTGCTGGATCTGAATATGTATTTCTATAAAAGTTATTTGGGCTGCGACTTTACCAAGCTACCCTGAGGCAAAGATTAACTTATGAAAATAATTAGTTTTCTTGTAACACTGAAAATGAAGTTGATGTTTCCACATAATGCTGTAAAAATTGATTGTAAAAATGCATGATTTCCTGGTTTTACTGAGAATTTTATCTATAATTTGAAATTTTCAAATCAGCATTTTGTGTTTCCTGCTTTTAATCTGATTTAATTTTTTTTCATTTTACAGATTATGTTAATGAATGCCTTTAACTGCCTGGTTTTTAACTGTGTACATTAGAGAGAATAGCAATTTTATCAAGTATAAAATCCCCATCAACTGATTTAATCTATATCTGGAAAAATAATTAAAAACCAAATGTGTGCCACATCCCAGCCTGCTCTTCTCTGGATCTTTATATTGGTGTTATCATCTGAATCAGGCCAAGCGCAGTTAACATAGGCAGACAGTAGAAGTCCATAGTGATTTAGGTTGCTTGAATGATAAGGAGGAAGAACAACTAGGACTAAGTAGAAAGCCTTGGTCTTAATTTATGGAACAGTTCTTACAGTGAAAAATTTCCTCATCAAACATAATGGCATATGAATGCTACTGGGTACGCAAGACAGAAGTTGGCACACATAGAAAATTCTGGTCTTTTAAGTCCAGTTACTTGTATCCAAAAGTAGAAAATTAAACTCTGTAATATTAATATGCAGCTTAATTTGATTCTATGTGAGTGATTCATAGCATAACTATACATGTGTTGCGGTGTATCTTCATATTTACCAATAAGTATTTGCAATAGCACAATGAAAAATATGATTGAAAATCCCTGCTTTAGAAAAGCAAATGTCTTTTAAGTTATGTATTACAATGAGCACACCCTCAGGATCATCAGTGCAGCTAGAGCATATATTTGATTAGTTTCAGGATGAAAGAACCAATGAAGATTTGAGTTTGCAATTTTTTTCTTTTCCCCTAGGTCAAAACACCCCTTTTTCTTGACTTCTTATTCAGGAAATTTGGATTAGTGAAGTTTCAGTCAGAAAAGCAGACTGTACATAAGTAAGTGTGTGTGTGTGTGTGTGTGTGTGTGTGTGTGCGCGCGCGCACATGTGTGTATTTACAGAGAGAGAGGGGATACGCTAGCGCACAGTTTTTTACTTTATTTTATTTTTTAAAGGAATTTGACTTTATGCAATTTGTGTAATCTGGTGAGGCAGTCTGTAAAGTTAGTGTCTTGGAATCTGATGCTCGGTTTTATAAGAGTCAGTTGGAAGGGAAGAGGGATATGAAGTGCAGGGGAACCAGAGCAAACTGGAACCACAAGTATATAGTCAGTTCTCATTGCCCCTTTGGTGGGTGCTCCACTAAAGAAGCTGAGGCCCTTTATCAGGGAACTAAACACAGAAGTACTTCTGGAATCTGAGAAGCTGTACTCAGATGCAAAAGAAGATGCAGCCTTTGCAAACCAGGCTGTCACACAGCAAAGCTAAAAGTTGTCACTGGGAAGATAAATGTGTATCTCCCTTTGAGTCCCAAATGATTAATAGAATTTATTCACATAAAATAGGCCTATATTCTGAAGTGGTATGAGTCTCATGATTTGTGGCAGATCCATGAAGGCAATGTAAATATGCCTGAATTGTAAATGGTTATGAAATTCTTGAGGCAGGTACATGTTCTGTTCTCAAATACACAATTGATATTTATATAATTGACCATTTAAGGAGTAAATTCATCTAATACAATACTATATTTTTTTCTTTTTTTTGGATGGACTCAAACTAAAAATTTCTTCTCAGAAAAATAAACAATATTCATTTAGAATGTAATGGCTGAAGTAATCTGTAGACTGCCTAAGCAATAGAACATGAGAAGTGATGCAGTAGTTCTGATTAACGCACTTCTTTGGTACCCCTACTCTACATCAGAAAGGTCTTAATTAACTTTACATTTTGGCTTCTTGCAATTATAAAATGATGATCATTATTAATACTTCTAATTAGTAATATTTTGTTTCATTGATAAACTATTTAATACCTAAAATAAGTAACAAATACATTATTATTGTTAAGATGGAGAGTTCTATTATCAGTTTTGCAACTCAAGAATTTTAATTGGAAATTTGTTCTATAAAGGCAAGACTATATTCCAAACTTATGAAAAATAAAAAAAAGTAGGCTGTTAAGCTAAAATATAATATATTATTATAGATTTTATTTAGTAAAAAGTTTTATTATAGATTTTATTTACAACTATTAAAGGCAAATTTGTACTTACTTTTTATATATTACTACATAGTAATTTATTTATTCCTATCTACCCTCACTACACTGCAGAATATAATAAGTAATGGTAGTTTTAAAAATCACAAATTTAGTGTACAAAAAATGTGATGAAATGTCACATAATTTTTAAAAAAAACTAACTTTTATTAAACTTATCTATGTATGTTATCACACACTTCAACTTTTTTATTTGTTTTTGTATTAACATATTAATTGTATAAATTTATGACATTACATGCAAACATTGTGCATTGATCATGTCCATCCACACTTCTACTTTACCCCTCTCCCCATCTTCCCAGCTCCTAGTAATCAGTCCTTTGTGTTTAGGTCATTTTTTTTTAAGTTTCAAATATGAGAGAGAACATGTGATATTGAGACTTTTTTTTCTGTGACTGACTGTACATCATCTCTTCTAGTACTGCCCATTTTACTGAAAATGATAGAAATCCACTCTTATTTATGGTTGACTTGAATATTCCATTGTATATATATATATATAGTTTCTTCTTTCTTCATTATCCGTTGATAGACACCTAGATGGATTCCATATCATTTGCTCATTTTTAATCAGATTTTTTTTGTTAAGTTTTTCAGTTCTTTCTATGTTTGGGATATTAACCCTCTGTCAGATAAATAGTGGGCAAAGATTTTCTTGCACTCTTCAGGTTGGCTATTCACTCTCTTGTGGCATTTGCCTACAGAAGCATTACTTGAATATAATCCCACTGGCGAAGTTTTGCTTTTGTTTCCTGTTCTTTGAGAATTCCAGAAAATTGGCAGACAATAG